>NC_051185.1:96515095-96575654 GCF_013339695.2 Rhipicephalus sanguineus | reverse complement strand
GGAAGTGTATTCATACATCACCGGAATAGCGTTTTAGACGAATATCAACGGCGCAGTATAGCGGGAAGCCGGATGATTGATTTGAGAAACTGTGGCGGTAAAACAGGGTAAGGATAAAAGTGTAGCTCTGTTAAAATACGTGGCTCCATATGGGATACGGTTGGTATGTCGCTCCCGATAAGCTATTATTAAGGTCAGCGCACGCAAGCTGTCCGACAATAATTAGTGCATTACGTAATCATTCCGCGCTCGCTTTTAACGCAGGCTTTGTTGCGAGCACTGCCAGTGTAAGGAGATTTGCATGCAGCCCTCGCATAGTACCGGGTGTAGGACTGTAAATTTTAAAGACGATAGTCTTTCTTGGGGAACTTAAACGCAGAAATTTGGTCTGTCTTTCTGTCTGTCTGTCTTCTGTTTGTCGGCACGTCCTCGCTTCAGCCACTCGGCCAAGTTGAACACTTGCCCAAGGCCGCCAGCCGTCTTGAACTGGCTATGGCTGTTCATACTTGTGAACGTGTCGATCAAAAAGTAAATATCATGCATATCTGAGGTCAACATCACTAGGTAAAGTATTAGGTGGCGTGTTCCTTAATAGAAAAGATACCTATGTAATTTTAAGGATCCTAGTTTCCTAAGCTGCGCTGGAAAATGCATAAGATGGAAGCTTGAGCGAGTTGGATGCGTTCATCTTTGTTGAAACAGCGCTCACTAGACGACGCGAGTAAAGAGGCACGGACAGGCGCGCCTGTCGTGTGCCCTTCTTTTACGTCAGTCGCGCTAGTGAGCGCTGTTTCAAACAAAGCTGAAAAGGCGACTGCGCTGAAATTTGCCTTCCTCCGTGCCTTCGCACGAGTATGTTGTGTTTCGGTTTCGGTTCTGTATTGCACGTAGAATGCCATGGGTTGGTGGAAAAAACTTTAGTTTTGAGAGGCAAGAGGTTGAAAAAAATATTTAAAAATGAAAAAGCGCGTTGTGCGGCCTTCAGGCTGCCGGTTGTGGGCGCCGCTCTGGCGTTCCTGTTTTACCAGGCGACGTGTAAATAAACAGTGTGTGGAGAGTAATCGTTGAGTGCGGACGTTTCTCTGCTTCAGCGCTTCGCGCCAAACCGCGTTTTCGGGCTGGCTGGCGTCCCCGCCGGTCGCGTTGGTCACCGCCGGTCTTCGACTGCTTGCTGCGCCGGGACTACCAGCACGCAACACAGCACTCATGTTTCCCCGACGTATTGCCAGATGGCGTCCATATCTCACACAGCGCCTCTTCTATCGTCTTTACACGACATTTGCAGCGAAGCACGCAGATGCGCGGCAAATTTTTCATCTCTTCTCTGCCAATACACTTCCACTCAACCCATGAATAATTTGCAGATATCAGCAAAGAACACGAGGTTTCAGCTGGATTCAGTGGTGTGCTATGTAGCAAAGCAATCAAATGAACACTATGACATCAAGACAGCGGCTTATTATGTATCTGTTTAGTAGTAGATATGACATGCATGCCATGAGCTATCATTCATGTTCGTGCTGTACTCATGTAATGCCATGCCTTGTTTTGGAATAACAGAGTCAACGAAATGATCAGAGCAGTAAAACGTGACCGGCTAGATAGATAGATACACAGATAACATACATACATACATACATACATACATACATACATACATACATACATACAAGTAGATAGATAGATAGATAGATAGATAGATAGATAGATAGATAGATAGATAGATAGATAGATAGATAGATAGATAGATAGATAGATAGATAGATAGATAGATAGATAGATAGATGCGGTCAAAGTGCCTTTGTTTCGTAGTGAAGTGCTTCGCATTCAGAGAGCCCCGCAATATTTATTGAACATAGAATTCAAGTTCAATCTAAGTATACCAAATTTTAGCATTTTCACGATCTAACGAAGAAATTTCCATTCGTTGGCATAGGGTACAATGTTGTCGACAACCCTAATTAAGTCAGCCATGTTTGTATCAAACCTGATTTAAGGATATTTTTCCTGAATTAAAAGAGTTTGAAAGGCGTGATTTCTTTATAATTTTGGCACAGTGCGGTCTCTTTGTAGCGTGCGCTCTAACGCTCTAACGTTAAAACACCTAACTGGACTAATAACAACCCTAGCCTTATAGGAGGGCACTGGCTTTGGAGTTTCTGTAAAGGCTCCCACAGGAACACTACTGGGACTGCTTTCACTATCTTGGGGGTTTTGCGCCCAGGTGGATGCGTTCGCCTCCTCGCAAGTCACTTGTTACTCTTCGTGAAATGACTGCATTAGTTCTCCACACCTATGCATATCCCTTGTCTATCATAGCATCACGTTTCCGTCTACCTGGCATGCGTCGCCCGGACATGGGATGCTCCATGGGCCGCCCTTCCGGACGTTGGTGCGCACAGGCGTGGCTTGCGGCAAGTACAATGCTACGGAAGCTTTTATGGGTCATTACTCTACAATTTCCGATATCGACGAACCAAAAGATACCTCTCTCGATTTTACGAACGGTTCAAGCATGGTGATCGCATTCCTAAATTAGTTTGAACTGTTGTGAGAAGAGGCTGCCGATCTGTGGTATAGGCTCCCGTGAACATGTGAGCGAACTACGCCTGTCTGAAATACTCAATCCCGCGATGCACGGTGACGTAGTTTCCTGCTCGCTTGTCATCCCTCCCACTGTAGCTTCCAGCATGCTCGTCGGGACGAAAGAAGAAAACCCTGGGAACATGAAAGAAGTCCCGGTACCTCCGCTTATACATGACGGATTGGAACCATTTTCCGGAAAAAAAATGTGTGATTCAAAAGGCTCCTAGACTGTGGTCATCTGATGATTACTTGGCAAAGTATTGCAGCGGCCCTCTATGATTCGCTAATTATGTTCTCTCTAATTTGCTTTCGGAACTTTCGGGCGTTAAAATGGATCACCAGTCATAGTTGAGCTTGAAACAATTATGCTGCATGCGAGCTCATGTGTTCACCTTGCAATGCTTTTTCGTGCCTTTCCCCGTTGTAACACCCTCCCCTCAGCAGTGCGTTGGGGCAATTTATAAAGCACAAATAAGTGAGCAAACTATTGAATAAATAGAAAGTGTGCGCTTCGATGTTACATCCGGTTTCGAGCCAACAGCTCGTCCACGTCGTGTATCAGGTATTGTGAGGTGATGATAACTGCAATGCCAGAACATCTTCAAATGGCAAGAGCGTTTCTATAGCTTGCAAGATGGGTTTCGCATATGCCATGTGCCTCGGCGATGACACACTCACATACGCACCCACACAACACGAATAGAGAGAGAAAGGCCCGAGAAAATCGGGGATGCGAAGATTGAGAGATTGAGTGATTGTGAGAGAAGAAGAGAGAAAGAGATAGAAACGAGAAGAACCGCATGCACGCAGATGAAGAAATAAAGATAAAATATTGGAGCTATTTCACTCAGTCAAGAACAATGACCAGCTGAACTGACGGGCGCGCTCCCGTCTCTGCTTTCGTCGGCGTTATTCAAAAGCACTGTATCCTCAGACGTTCTGATATAGAGAGTTTTAGTGCTGGGACATCGATGGCGCTTGCGTAAGCGAGGCCTGGCGTTCTTTTGTACTCTTTTTGGGAGCGGCTGTGGAACACAAGAAAGAGGCAGGTGCACATAAGAACGCAAGAACGCGGGGGGCCCAGCGGCTAGGGTACCAAACTCTCTAATGAGGGGTTTCCATGCACTACCATGCTCACACCGCGCATTGACTCCACATAGGCGATGAAATGCGTACGAAAGGCGTACGGTTCCGCTTGTTTTCTGCACAGCCTCCGAGATCAGCCCACCATTCGCCCATCGATGATGCCCATTGTTGACGCCATCCTGCGACGTCATGTATCGACGTCATGACGACGTGATCAGGACTAACAAATTTTGACGATATGGGACGTAATGCGTCATGATATGTGTTCAGTATGTGATGTCATTGCTCACTCGAAAGCCATCACGTGGTTTTTCTGTCCGTGCACCAACTCGGACGGACGGCGCAGGTGTCCCACTGACAGCTTCGCCGCAAGAAGCATTCAAAGGAAGGGCGTTCAAAATGCAGTAATTCAGAAAGGCCTGGGAATCTCAAGAGGCACAGTATCACTTGCATGACCTTCTTGTTCAACATTAAGAACTATCGATGGCATATAGTACTATTTCATCCACAGATAGGTCGGTCGTTACAGTTGTAAAACGCCTTCAACGGATAGTTTCTGCGCACTGTACTGCGGGACGCATTTGAAGAATGCCTGATTACACTCATTTGAGCCAACCTTAGGAACTAGTGTATCATCGACGCTTCATGGAATAGACGCTAGCCTTCTGTTTCGACTATGGTTGGGTATTGCGCGTACCAACGCCTATGCATTAGGCATTTGGATGGCCAACACCGCAGCGCTTGGCCATGAATGCAATGGAGAAGCAATTCATCACTCCGTAGCGTGTAGTCCATCACGATATAACAGGTATCGTGCTCTAAAATGAGTACCGGCGTCACTCGGACCATTGGATGCCCTTTGGGTGGTCAGTGTTGTCGACGTGCATGGTAAGCGCACAGTCAATCCTGTAGTCAGGGCGGGCGGGAAGAGGGGGGGAGGGGAGTGCCGTAGGAGACCCTCCCTACCCCCCTCTCAAAATGTTCCGTCCTCAAATAGGTGCTTTCTTTAAATCTTCAAGGCCTTCAGCAAGCAATCTCCCCGCTATGCCGAAAAAATTCTTCGCCACGGGCCTGCCCATGGTATATCCAGAATTACTCAAAACCCACAAAGAAGTCGGTCGAACTCGCAACGCTTGAGTCAAAGCAATAAAACAAATCGGTATAGGCCGCTAATCGCCTACTGCTTCGAATAGCATCGTCTCCCAGAATGAGAGGGATCTGCCTATTTGTTGTTGTTATTATTATTCTTATTATTATTATTATTATTATTATATTATTATTATTATTATTATTATTATTATTATTATTATTATTATTATTATCAGAGGGCACACATATTCTAAAAAGATCGAGGGACAGGGTTTGCTAGTGTTAGGGTTCCTAATAATACTTCAATTCTCGGCTTCAACTTCTCATCATGATTTAAACGCTAAACACTTTGCCTGAAATAATAGAAAACAGTAACAAAACGTTTATTTTACAAAGATAAAAAAATGTTCCCCTGCACCATAGATCGTGATTGACGGCTGCCTTTTAAAGAAATTCCCGCGAGGAGGCTTAACCACGCTTAGGTTGCAGTATTGTTGTTTCTTATGTTTTGTTTATATTGAGCGCGCTGCATGCACATAATGCACGACCTGGTGTTGTTGTAGACGACTGCACTGATGTGCGTGCCACTGTGCTGTGCATGCTGTTGGTTTAAGAAGAATTGTTTCAATCTGTAAACATAATATTTATGTAGGATAGCGGCCGACGCACTGGCTTATGACCTCCTAAATTTTGTAGGTGACATTGCGAATATATCTAATTGGCGGCCAGCAGCGGACATTGCGATTCTCAATGCTTGAGACGCCAGCCTGTTGGTGTAATTCATAGCCTTGTGGAAGAAAAAAAGGAACACAATTTTCATTTCTGCGGAAGCTAGTAATACACTTTGCTAAAAGACGCATATGTTCTGCAGGAAATGTTTTTCATTCGTCATCTGTATCGCGTTTCAGGCCAATTCCGGCGTCGTAGTTAGCTGGAAGCCGCATGACCAGGTCGAGAAAATATGCTGGTCGAGCAGGATAAGGATTACGTATGACTTTGAATTAATTGGCTCCAATGGCAGTGGCGCTCCCTGGCAGATATCTTTTGCAATACAGCGATTGTTGAGGTCAGCTGCATATGGCTCTTAGAAAATGGAGTACTTAGTATTCATTCGCCTCTTGTTCTTAACGTGAAAGCCGTGGATGCCTCATCAAGCGCTTAAATTGAGCGGCGTCCCGCTTTGGCGGTATCAACAGGAGTGGTACCAAATATCATCATTACGTATTCACGTCATCATGACATCACAGATCGCCAAAATTTATGACGGTATTATGACATCATCACGATGTCACAGTCGCATAATGACGATGTCACGATGCGCAAAACCGTACTGTGAGGTAAAATAATCCTCCAATTCAGATTAGCGCGCTTTAAAGACCTGGTAATACGAATTTCTGGAGAATATTGACTGCAATATCCAAGCATATTGAAATACCGAGAATATTCATATCTCGTGCAAGGTAGGCTCCGCATCGGCGGTGTGTCTTGGGGATGACACAAACAAGCACGCAAGCACACAACACGGTTCACGTGAACGCAGCGTTTAACACCAACGAACATGAGCATACGTGTCAGGAATGTTGAGCAGTGAGCCCTGACCGGATGCTCTTACCACTACGCCGCTTCCGAATGCGCCATCAAACTGAATAAAACGCCTTCAAGAATGTCCCACGTGCAAGCAAGGATGCTCCAGATGCTTGGCGCGTTTTGAAAAAGCACCGACGGATTGTCGTCTAGTCGGCGTTGCGCTGTTCATGGTGACGCTGACAAATGAGACGACCCAACTTTTCATGTGACATTCTCCTTAGCCGATTTCACTCTGAAATATGTGCTCTAATATAATTAAAGTTATTAACTTAAAATTTTTGTTCTCAAGAGATATAGAGAGAATGGAAAGGAAGGTTATGGTGGTTAACGAGATATTAGCATCCGGTTTTCTACCCTGCGCTGCTGTGGAGAAATTGGGGTTGCAAATAGGGTGTAAGGACAGCGAGAGAGAGCGAGAAAAAAGAAAATACACACACGTACAACTTATTCTTTCGAATGCTCTTGCCTCGCCGAAGGAAAGCTTCCGGACCAGCTTTAAATACAGTTATACTCACTCACTCACTCACTCACTCACTCACTCACTCACTCACTCACTCACTCACTCACTCACTCACTCACTCACTCACGTCAGCACTTGTATACGTTGGCGATGACTCTTACGAGTTTGTGTAATTACCCTCCTGCAGAGGACATTGTGATTCTGCATTCCGCGCCCTCCTCTAGGGGCAATTCGTAGCTCTGTGCAATAAGAAAGGAAGAAATATTTACTTTCAGGGGAACCTAAGAAGACACATTGCTAAAGAGACAATGTTTTGGCGGAAGTGTTATTCATTATTAATCGTTATCGTGTTTTAGACAAATGTTAACATTGTACTTCACGGCAAGCCGGATTATTGAATTGAGAAACTAGGGCAGCAGACGGTAATAAGGATTAAGCATTACAATTCGATCTGTGTGGCTCCCAGCGCAGCAACTCAGCTGTCATATTCTTACCGTGATAGTTCGATTATTAACGACAGCGGCACACAGCTCTGCCATAGTAGAATATATGGGGCTACAAATCTTTCCCTTTTTCTAAGCAAAAACTCAAGTGCTGGGCGCTGAGCAGCTAGGGGCTGCTGAACAATCAACGTATATGGACAGCTGCATATTACTCTTGCGCAGTAGCAGAGTGCGTTGCAGAACTTAAAAGAATGGGCGTTCATTGATAAACCTTTTAGTTAAGTAGGAAAGCGACGCTTTTTGCGTCGGCAGTCGCGTACGTTGCGGCTGATTCTTGAGAATATATTTATTGGCCATCTTTCGATGCAGGCGAAAATGATTGAGGCCCGTGTACTTTGATTTAGGTGCCTGTTAAAGAACCCCAGGTGGTCGAAATTTCCGGAGGCCTCCCCTACGGCACCTCCCATAATCATATCGTGGTTTTGGGACGTTAAACCCCATTAGGGGCGAAGCTCCTTAAAGCGGCACCCGTTCGTCTCCGTCGTAGTGCGTAACCAGTCTTAACGCTAGTACCAGATCTTGACCTCCAAGCTGGTGCCGGTGGGAGATTTCTCCTGCGCGTTGTTGAACAATAAAAAATTCGCAGCGTGCGCGTTAACTAAAAGCCAAATTCTTCTTTCTCTCATTCCCCAAGCAGCCATTGACATGTTCTAGTAGGAAACGTTAGTAGAAGTAGAAGTGTAAGTGTTAGCTAAAAGCCGACTTCTTCTGTCTCTCATTCCCATTAGCAGCCATTGTTTACCTCCAAGGTAGTGCCTGGTGAGATTTCTCCTGTGCGTGATTAAATAAAAATTTTGTTCAAAACGCCGTTGAGTGATGAAGTAAACCAACGAAAGAGGCCAGATGTTTTCTAAAAGCAAAACGAAAAGACGCCAGATGTTTCTAAAGCAAAACGAAAAGACGCCAGCTGCTTAACGAAAGACGCCAGATGTTTTCTAAAGCAATGATTTTCTAAGCAATGAAAATTCACAGCGTACATGTAAAATTAAAGTGAGCTGCAAGTCGTCATAAGTATCATCGAACCTTTAGTATAAACGCGCCCGATCTCACGTCGGTGATGATGTACTAGGCAGAATTCACGGAAGATTCACGGTTTACCGATGAACCTCCGCAGCTTCGCCCACTCATCATCGCTCACTCCGTGGATATGCTGTGATTATTATTATTATTAATATTATTATTATTAGCCATATGCGGCTGACGTTGTTATTCTCAAATAAAGTGAAGTCTAGTGCTTGCTCTATTCCATAGTTCTGTACATAAAAGAAATTGCACTACCTCCCACTAAAGGAAACCATGTGTGGATTCGAAGCAGCGCATGGGTCGACCTAAAGTTCCGTTCATCACGGGCACCTAGCCCGATGTTAACGCGCCCTTGCAGGTGGAGCACACCATGAATACACTGTAGTTGCTGTTGCTGTTACTCGTCCCGGACTCTTGTTGGAACACGCCACGCGGGATCATCGCGCGTCTGCAGAATCTTGTTCCCCGACGCCATTAACGTGATTACTGAGAGAGTGTAAGGAGGAGAGGTCACACCGTCTTACCCATCCCCTTACGCAGGCCCGAAAGGGCTAGCGCGTGCCAGCCGCTTCTGACTGGCATACAACGCGTTGGTTCATCGCGCGTCTGCAGAATCGCGTGCGCCGACGCCATCACATGATTGCTGAGAGAGTGTAAGGGGGAGAGGCCACAGCTTCTTACCCAGTCCCTCACACTGGCCCGAACGTGCTAGCGCGTGCCAGCACACATGGTTTTGTCTGCGTTTCGCCAAGCTAGGACAGCATACGGCAGCCCGGGCCCCCAAAGTGCTCTGCACGCGTCATCATCAAGGCGGTCGAACAACAAGAGGAAAATGACTTCACGGCGCGCGCGTGCGTTCAGATGGCTATGCTAGGTGGTAGAAAGCGGACGGTCGACAATGGAACCACGGACAAAGCCCAGCGCAAAAGCTGCTTCGCATCTAAAAAGGAAGAAAGATTTACTGCCAGGGAAACTTAATGGGACACTTTCCTAAAAGAGGCAATGTTTGACATAAAGGTTCTTCACCCAGCATCGGTGTCGCGTTTTAGAGAAATGTCAACGACATAGTTTACGGGATGCCGCATGATTTAGTTGAGAAGCTATGGTGGTTGAACAGGATAAACAGAAACTCTAACGTTTACTATTGTGGATCTAACGATCGCTTGAAGAGGGCACGTATTTTTGACAAGGTATCTAAATGTTCGTAGCGTCCTAAGAAATTTTGGTCTGTCTGCCTGGCTTACTGTTTGTCGGCACGTCCCTCGATTCAGCCACTCGGCCAAAGTTGAACCACTTGCACAAGTGCAGCCATCTTGAACGGCTGACTAGGTTCATACGTCTGTACATAGTCGATCAAAAAGCAAACATTACGCATATCTGAGGCGCAACATCACTAGGTAAGTATTAGGTGGTGTGTTCCTATAATATAAAATGCATACATACGTAATTCTAAAGACCCTAGTTTCTTAAGCTGCGCTGAAAATGCGACTGCGCTGAAACTTGCCTTCATCCGTGCCCTCTGCACGAGCAGTTGTGTTTCGGTTTCGGTTCTGTATTGCACTGTAGGAATGCCATCGGGCGCCGCTCTGGCATTCCTGTTTTACCCAGGCGACGTGTAAATAAAAGAGTGTGTGGAGAGTACTCGTTGAGTGCGGACGTTTCTTCTGCTTCAGCGCTTCGCCCCAAACCGCGTGTTCAGGCTGGCTGGCGTCCCCGCCGGTCGCGTTGGTCACCGCCGGTCTTCGCCTGCTGCTGCGCCGGGACTACCAGCCCGCAACACAGCACTCATGTTTCCCGACGTATTGCCAGATGGCGTCCATATCTTACGCAGCACCTCTTCTATCGTCTTTAGACGGCATTTGCAGCGAAGCACGCAGATACGCGGCCATTTTTTTTCTAAACAAATATGTGGGCTAGAAGTATTGTTAAGGACAGCTCAGCACAGCTCTCCCATAAAAGGGTACACAGTGCATCAATTATTTCACGTTTGTACTCAACAGAGGCTTAGTTGCTGAGAGCTCAGAAGGCTTTAGTAAGTGCAGTGCAATGTAAGAATACGCACAGCTGGATAGAAAGAAATTGTGGCGGTTGAACAAGACGATAAAGTAAAAGGTTAACTATTTTGGCTCCAAGCCAAAAATTACACGGGAGATTACACGTCATGCAGAGATGGCAGACATTTTATTTCTATAAATGCGCTATTTTGAATTCTTTAAAAAATAATATCATGCTTTCAAATAAAATATAAAAAAGAACGAGCATGAGCAGCAGCGCCGGTTCTCGGAAAACAGCACTGAGCAGCCAATAGTATCAGTGCACGTTACATGGGGAAGTTAGTTTCTAAGCATAGCTCGTAGGTAGACCCTATTTATATTTAATTTGTCATTTGCGTTAAACTATCGAATAAATATACTAGCATTTGTTCGTCATAACGCAAAAATATACAGCTTTTCTTTAACTTCAGCTCCATTTACCGTCGTGTATACCTGTTACAAGTAACCTCCCACAATTAACCCCTGCAAACTTTCTTGTAAAGCATATTTATTTTAACAGGTGATTTGTTTGTTATAACATTATCACAGTCGAGCCATCGCATCTATACTTCATTGTGAATGGCTCCCAACAGATCGTCGACATAAATAACGGTACATGATCGGAAATTTCTTATTTATTGTGCATTTGGAAGCCCAGTATAAAAAATAATTGCGGCACGTGAGTAGTAACCCGTAGCATTTCCGAGAGCTCGTGCTCTGTAGTGCTTTTTGAAATGACAAGCAGCTTTCACTTATGTACTTCAATTCATTGGAAGGGCTTCAGATTTCCGAGTTGACTTTTAGGAGAGTGCGCCATCCTGAACTGTCACAAAATTCACATAGGACCTTTGAACGAAGGTAGATAATCTTGAGGGTTCGTTTCCTTGTTTGCACACAACGTTAACGAAAACGAGGAGATAACGAAGCCAAGGAAGGTATAGGGGACGATAATTGCACTGTTTTAATTGTATTGTAGTAACGAGGATATATATGTGAAGAATGAAACAGCACGAAAAGAAAATTTAACGACGACAGGGACGGAATTCGCGACCCGCAGAGAACGCGTCCGATGCTTCTACCAATTGAGCTACGGCGGCGGTCGCCACCCACATTCACATTGTGGGGTACATATATGCATGGAAATCCTGGAAGTGTTAGTCAGCGCCGCTCGCAGCCATGACGGCGAGTGTGGAACACTTTTTTTTCCCGCTGGCGACCACCGCCGTATCTCAGTTGGTAAGAGCATCGGGTACGTAATCTGAAGGTTGTAGGTTTGGTCCCTGAGAGCGGCAAGTTTGCCTTTTGGTGCACTTTACTTTCTTCACATCTATAGCCTAATTACTACAATACACCGAAAAGAATACAAGTAACGTCTTCTATACTTTCCTTGGCTTCATTATATGCTAGTTTTCCTTAACGCTGTGTCAAAAAAAGAAATGGGCCCTCAAAATTTTCTTCATTTATTCATAGCGAGGGTCTCGTTCCGCTAGATTTGATGCCTTCAGGTAGTATGCTAGGGCTTACTTGTCAGCTCTCCGCTCGTTCAAAGATCACACGCTACATGGCGCCAGCTCGCACAGAAAGAGCGTTCCACACTCGCCTTCATGGCTGCGAGTGGCGCTGACTAAACTCTCAGGGTTTGCATCCACATAAATACCCCACAAAGTGGACGAGGGGGAACCCACCGCCGTAGGTAAATGTATCGGACGCGTAATCCGAAAGTTCGAGGTTCGGTCCTTGCCGGCGGACTTTACTTTCTTCGCATGTATATGAAAATACTACATTATACTTACAACACTACAAATGACGTCCCGTATTCTATCCTGGGCAGCATTATCTGCTGGTTTTCATTAGGGTTGTGTCAACAAAAAAGAAACGAGCCCTCACACTTTCTTTCCTTCATACAAGTTTTCCATGTAAGTACGATTGGGGCTCGCTTTCACCTGCTCTCGTGTTCGTTGTCTCTGATTCTTGCGAATATGTTTCATTAGCTGTCTGCTGTGGACACTGCGATTCCCAAAGCGCGCGAGGTCCTTCCATTGCTTTGGACCGTAGCTCTGTGCAAGAAAAAAGTAAAAAAAAAGTTACGTCACGGGTAACCTAGTAAAGGACTTTCCTAAAAGAGGCAATGTTTCGCCTGAATGCTTGTTCATACATCATCCCTATCGCGTTTTACGCATATGTGAACATTGTAGTTACATGTAAGACACGTGAATGAATTTAGAACTTAGCCGGTAGAACAGGATAAGGATCGAGTAAAACGTTTCCTTTTAAGTGGCTCCAGTCGATGTCAGCTTACAGGACGTCGCATTCGTTACGGACGGCTGCACAGAGCTCTCCCTTAGTAGAGTTCATAGTGTTTGAAAATACTTCTCTTGTGTGACCACAGGCTTGGTTGCTGAGTGCTCAATAGTTAAGGACAGCTAAGCACTCTGTGTAGAGGCACAGTCACATACAGCTTTCCCATTGTTGGCTTTTTTAGTAGGAAACGCCTCAATCAAACCTATGCAAATTGAGCGGATGTCAGTGAAGAACACCATTATTCAGCTGAAACGACGTCGGGATGGCCTTCATAAAATTTCATTGTTGTATTAATATGTTTATTGGCGGACACTCGGCGAAGATGAACGACAGCGACAGTCAAGGCGGGGCCGACTCTGTGCGAGCTGCGCTCTGTCGGAAGAGGGCAACCCACTAGAAGGGGCCGGAGAGGACGACCCACTTCAGAGTTCCAATAAGCTTCGCTACAATTACTCCGGGTGCGAAAAGGGAGCCGCCTGGCGACCTAACAACTTGTCACAATGAGCGGGTCATGGTACGCCTTGAGGCGCTCCACGTTTACAATGTCGCGCCCTCGACGGCGCATGTCCGAGGATGGATCGATTGGTTCGATCAGATAGTTTACAGGGGATGTGCGTTCAACAACACGGTAGGAGCCTTCGTATTTCGGCAGTAGTTCTGAAGAGAGGCCAGGTGCAGTGGTAGGGATCGAGAGCCATACGAGCCCTCCAGGGAGGAACGTCGGCTCAGAAGTGATTCTGTCACCGCTAATGCTCCTCTGCCGCTCTTGGTCATGCGTAGTGAAGGTCTTGGCAAGTTCGCGACATTCTTCAGCAAGTCGGGCGGTAGCAGAAATCGGCGCACACTCAGACCGATCCGGTTTGTATGGAAGGATTGTGTCGATTGTGTGCGAGGGGTGCCTGCCATACAATAAGAAAAAGGGAGAAAAACCAGTGGTGCTCTGAGCGGCGGTATTGTAGGCGTATGTGACGAAGGGCAGAATGGCATCCCAGTTGGTGTGATCGGCGGCTACGTACATGGAGAACATGTCGCCGAGCGTACGGATAAAGCGATCGGTGAGGCCATTCGTCTGCGGGTGGTAAGCAGTAGTTTTGCGGTGAACAACGTTGCACTCTTTAAGAATGGCTTCGACGACTTCCGACAAGAAGACACGGCCTCGATCGCTGAGTAGCTCCTGAGGTGGACCGTGACGTAGCATGAATCGGTGGAGCAGGAAGGAGGCCACATCGCGCGCTGTAGCCGCTGGGATGGCGGCAGTTTCGGCGTATCGCGTGAGGTGGTCCACAGCGACGATGGCCCAGCGGTTACCAGCAGACGTCAGAGGAAGTGGTCCATACAAATCGATGCCAACACGCCCAAACGGCCGGTCAGGGCAAGGTAGAGGTTGCAGACCTGCCGGCGACAGGTGCGTTGAAGTTTTGCGGCGCTGACAATCGATGCTTCTTCTGCACGTAGCGGTACATCCCTCGCCAAAAGTACCGTCGGCGGATGCGGTGGTAAGTTTTCGATACCCCAGAATGCGCACACTGCGGATCACCGTGGAACGATTCGCATATGTCAGAACGCAGACTTCGGGGTATTACTAGTAACCACTGGCGGCCGTCGCCGCTGTAATTGCGTCGGTGGAGGAGGTCGTCGCGAACGGCGAAATGGTGGGCTTGACGACGCAACGCGCGAGTGGATGGTGTTGCCGATGGATCAGTCAGCAAGTCCATCAGTGAGGCAATCCAGCGATCCTTGCACTGTTCGGCAGCGATTGTCTCAATGTCGATGGAAGAAACGGCAAGGGGAGACACTGAGCCGTGGGCATTGTCGTCAGGCAAGGGAGAGCGCGACAGGGCGTCGGCGTCAGCATGCTGGCGTCCGTTGCGGTACAGTACGCGGATATCGTAGTCTTGCAGGCGAAGTGCCCAACGGGCGAGACGGCCTGAGGGATCTTTCAATGACGACAACCAGCACAGCGCATGATGGTCGGTGACGACATCAAACGGGCGACCATACAAATAAGGTCGGAACTTCGTAAGGGCCCAGGTGATGGCCAGGCATTCTTTCTCCGTGACGGTCTAATTGGTCTCGGCTTTAGTAAGCGTGCGACTTGCATATGCCACGACATATTCCGGGAACCCAGGTTTGCGCTGTGCAAAGGTCGTAGTGGCGTAGTATCGGAGGAGACGTCAACAAACGATGGAGCTTCGCGAAAGCGGCGTCGCACTCTGACGACCACGTATTGAGAGGCCCGTTGCTGCCAAGGAGCTTTGTCAGCGGCGATATGATAGTCGCGAAGTTTCGTATGAAGCGTCGAAAGTAGGAGCATAGTCCTACAAAACTGCGCAGTTCTTTGACGGACGTAGGTTTGGGATACTCTATCACGGCCCGAAGCTTGGCTGGATCGGGGAGAATTCCGTCCTTGGACACGACGTAGCCTAGTATTGTCAACTGCCGTGCTGCAAATCGGCACTTCTTTAGGTTCAGTTGTAGCCCGGCGTCGCTCAAACGCGTCAAACCAAGTCTGAGGCGCTGAAGATGCGTGGAGAAGTCCGGGGCGAAAACGACGACGTCGTCGAGGTAGCACAGGCACGTGTGCCATTTCAAGTTGCGCAGAACGGAATCCATCATGCGCTCAAAGGTCGCGGGCGCATTACACAGCCCAAACTGCATGACGTTGAATCCGTACAAGCCGTCGGGTGTGACAAACGCTGTCTTCGGTCGAGCGTCATCAGCCATGGGGACTTGCCAGTACCCTGAGCGCACATCGAGCGACGAAAAGAATTCTGTTCCTTGCAGGCTGTCAATGGCGTCGTCTATTCGAGGGAAGGGATAAACGTCCTTACGGGTGATCTTATTGAGTCGGCGGTAGTCCACGCAGAACCGCACAGAGCCGTCCTTCTTCGCAACGAGAACGACAGGGGACGCCCACGGGCTGTTTGAGGGTCGAATAACATCGCGGCGAAGCATGTCTTCGACTTGCTCGTTAATTACACGACGCTCTGCTGGAGATACGCGATATGGACGTTGCCGCAGCGGTGGTTGGGCGCCAGTGTCGATGTGATGCGTGACAGCAGACGTGCGGCCGAGAGAAGTTTGCGCGACATCGAACGAAGAACGAAATTCTTCCAACAGGCAGAGAAGCTGGGAACGCTGGACCGACGTAAGGTTGTCAGCAATTGAGGAAGCAAATGCATCAGCGGGTGACGAGTCAGATGTGGAAACAGCACTGAGCGTACGGGAGCTGGCACAGTGCGTGTCACCCGGTGCGTCCATAACTTGTGCGTCTTCGAGGGCTTCCGCTCGGCCGAGACATTCCCCTCGCACCAACCTAACAATGTACGGGGATGGGTTTGTAACGAAAATAATGGTGTCGCCCTGAGTGACTTGCACGGTCGCAAATGGCACCAGCAAATCTTTCCTGGTGAAAACGCGGTCAGAGGGGGAAAGAAGTGCAACGGTGTCGGAGAGACCGGTGCAATAGACGGAAACAGCCGTGGACGAGTTTGCAGGAACTGTGGTGTCGTCTTTGACGAGTACTTTGGTCTCAGCCGATGGACTGTTCGCCGGCGTCAAGTTGGAGAACGGTGAGAGCTCTATTTCGGCTGGTGCGCAACGAATTACGGCGTCGTGGCGAGCGAGAAAATCCCAACCCAGGATGACGTCGTGAGAGCATGAAGAAATTATGATGAATTCGACGGCGTACCGAGCGTCCTGAATGATGACACGGGCTGTACACACCGCTGTCGGGTGAATGCTTTGGGCGCTGGCTGTACGGAGGGAGAGCCCGGAAAGCGGCGTCGTCACTATTCGTAGTAGTCGGCTAAATTTAGCGTCCATAACGGATACGGCAGCTCCAGTGTCCACAAGGGCCAATGTGCGCACGCCATCTACAAACATGTCTACTACGTTCGATGTGTCAAGACGTTTATTAGCGGGCACTCGGCGACGGCGACAGTCAAAAGCGGAGCCGACTCTCTGCACGAGGAACGTGCTCTCAGAGAAGAGGCGACCCACTAGAAGGCGCTCGAGAGGACGACCCATTACGGACTACGAACGCTTCGCTACAATAACCCCGGGTACGAAAAGGGAGCCGCCTGGCGACCTAGCAGCTTGTGACTATGAGCGGGTCATGGTAGGGCTTCAGGCGCTCCACGTTGACAATGTCGCGCCCTCGACGGCGCATGTCCGAAGATGGTTCGATGGGTTCGATCAGGTAGTTGACCGGGGATGTGCGTTCCACGACACGGTAGGGGCCTTCGTATTTGGGCAGTAGTTTGGAAGAGAGGCCAGTTGCAGTGGTCGGGACCGAGAGCCACACGAGCGCTCCAGGGAGGAACGTGGACTCAGAAGTGGTGGTGTCACCGCGAATGCTCTTCTGCCGCTCTTGTTCGTGCGTTGTAAAGGCCTTCGCAAGCTCGCGACATTCTTCAGCAAGCCTGGCTGTGTCCGAAATAGGCGCACATTCAGATTGATCTGGCTTGTAGGGAAGGATGGTGTCGATTGTGTGCGACGGGTGCCTGCCGTACAATAAGAAAAATGGCGAGAAACCAGTAGTGCTCTGAGAGGCGGTATTGTAGGCGTACGTGACGAAGGGCAGAATGGCATCCCAATTTGTGTGGTCGGCGGCGACGTACATCGAGAGCATGTCGCCGAGCGTGCGGTTAAAGCGTTCGGTGAGGCCATTCGTCTGCGGGTGGTAAGCAGTAGTTTTGCGGTGAACAACGTTGCACTCTTTGAGAATGGCTTCCACGACTTCCGATAAGAAGACACGGCCTCGATCACTGAGCAGCTCCTGGGGCGGACCATGACGCAGCATGAATCGGTGGAGCAGGAAGGAGGCCACATCGCGCGCTGTAGCCGCAGGGAGGGCGGCAGTTTCAGCGTATCGCGTGAGGTGGTCTACAGCGACGATGACCCAGCGGTTACCAGCGGATGTCAGAGGAAGTGGCCCATACAGATCGATGCCAACGCGCCCAAATGGTCGGTCAGGGCAAGGTAGAGGGTGCAGACCTGCCGGCGACAGGTGCGTTGAAGTTTTGCGGCGCTGACAGTCGATGCAGGAGCGAACGAACTTCTGCACGTAGCGGTACATCCCTCGCCAAAAGTACCGTTGGCGAATGCGGTGGTAGGTTTTTGCTACGCCAGAGTGTGCACACTGCGGATCAGAGTGGAACGACTCGCATATGTCAGAACGCAGACTGCGGGGTATTACTAGTAGCCACCGGCGGCCGTCGCCGTTGTAATTGCGTCGATGGAGCAGGTCGTCGCGAACGGCGAAATGGTGGGCTTGACGACGCAACGCGCGAGTAGATAGTGTGGCCGACGGATCAGTCAGTAAGTCTATCAGCGAGGCAATCCATTGGTCCTTGCGCTGTTCGGTAGCAATGATGTGAATGTCGATGGAAGAAACGGCAAAGTGAGACACTGAGCTGTGGGTATTTTCGTCAGGCAAGGGAGAGCGCGACAGGGCGTCGGCGTCAGCATGCTGGCGTCCGTTGCGGTACAGCACGCGGATGTCGTAGTCTTGCAGGCGAAGTGCCCAACGGGCGAGACGGCCTGAGGGATCCTTCAACGACGACAACCAGCACAGTGCATGATGGTCGGTGACAACATCAAATGGGCGACCATACAAATAAGGCCGAAACTTCGCAAGGGCCCAAATGATTGCCAGGCATTCTTTCTCCGTGACGGTGTAGTTGGTCTCGGCTTTAGTAAGCGTACGGCTTGCATATGCCACGACATATTCTGGGAACCCAGGTTTGCGCTGCGCAAGGACAGCGCCGAGGCCAACACCGCTGGCGTCCGTGTGTACCTCTGTAGGGGCCGTTGGGTCGTAGTGGCGTAGTATGGGAGGAGACGTCAACAAACGACGGAGCTTTGCGAAAGCATCGTCGCACTGTGACGACCACGAAGTGAGGGGCCCATTGCTGCCAAGGAGCTTCGTCAGCGGCGATATGATAGTCGCGAAGTTTCGGATAAAGCGCCGAAAGTAGGAGCATAATCCTACGAAACTGCGCAGTTCCTTGACGGACGTAGGCTTGGGGAACTCTGTCACGGCCCGAAGCTTGGCTGGATCAGGGAGAATTCCGTCCTTGGACACGACGTATCCTAGTATCGTGAGTTGCCGTGCTGCAAATCGGCACTTCTTTAGATTCAGTTGTAGCCCGGCCTCGCTCAAACGCGTCAAAACATGCCGCAGGCGTTGAAGATGCGTGGAGAAGTCCGGGGCGAAAACGACGACGTCGTCGAGGTAGCACAGGCACGTGTGCCATTTCAAGTTGCGCAGAACGGTATCCATCATGCGCTCAAAGGTCGCGGGCGCATTGCACAGCCCAAACGGCATGACGTTAAACTCGTACAAGCCGTCGGGTGTGACAAACGCTGTCTTCGGTCGAGCGTCATCAGCCATGGGGACTTGCCAGTACCCTGAGCGCAAATCGAGCGATGAAAAAAATTCTGCTCCTTGCAGGCTGTCAATGGCGTCGTCTATTCGAGGTAGGGGATAAACGTCCTTACGGGTAATCTTATTGAGTCGTCGGTAGTCCACACAGAACCGCACAGAGCCGTCCTTCTTCGCAACGAGAACGACAGGAGAAGCCCACGGGCTGTTGGAGGGTCGAATAACATCGCGGCGAAGCATGTCTTCGACTTGCTCGTTAATTACACGACGCTCTGCTGGCGATACGCGATATGGACGTTGCCGTAGTGGTGGTTGGGTGCCAGTGTCGATGTGATGCGTGACAGCAGACGTGCGGCCGAGAGAAGTTTGCGCGACATCGAACGAAGAACGAAATTCTTCCAACAGGCATAGAAGCTGGGAACGCTCGACCGATGTAAGGTTGTCAGCAATCGAGGAACCAAACACATCAGCGGGTGACGAATCAGATGTGGAAACAGCACTGAGCGAACGGGAGCTGGCGCAGTGCGTGTCACCCGGTGCGTCCATAACTTGTGCGTCTTCGAGGGCTTCCGCTCTGCCGAGACATTCCCCTCGCACCAATGTAACAATGTACGGGGATGGGTTCGTAACAAAAATATCGGTCTCGCACTGAGTGACTTGCACGGTCGCAAATGGCACCAGCAAGCCTTTCCTGTTGAAAACGCGGTCAGATGGAGAAAGGAGTGCAACGGTATCAGCGAGACCGGTGCAATAGACTGATACAGCCGTTGAAGAGTTTGCAGGAAGTGTGGTGTCGTCTTTGACGAGTACCTTGGTCGCAGCCGGTAGACTGTCCGCCGGCGTCAAATCTGGGAATGGTGAGAGCTCTATTTCGGCTGGTGCGCACCGAATTACGGCGTCGTGACGTGCGAGAAAATCCCATCCCAGGATGACGTCGTGGGAGCATGAACAAATTATGATGAATTCGACGGCGTACAGAGCGTCCTGAATCATGACACGGGCGGTGCACACCGCTGTCGGGTGAATACTTTGGGCGCTGGCTGTACGGAGGGAGAGCCCGGAAAGTGGCGTCGTCACTTTTCGTAGTAGTCGGCTAAATTTAGCGTCCATAACGGATACAGCAGCTCCAGTGTCTACAAGGGCCGATGTGCGCACACCATCTACAAACACGTCTACTACGTTTGATGGGCTTTGCTGAGGGCTTTGGCAGTTCGATAGCGTCGCAGCCCTTGCCTCTTGGACTGCGACGACTAGTTTTCCTGTTCTCGTGCGACCGGACGAGGCCGCATCGGCGACAGTGATCGGCGTCGTGGGGACGGTGAACGGCGGGTAGATGAAGCTGGGCGTGACGTCGGTGACATAGGCGGCGGCGGGTCGTAATACGGGCGGCTGGACTGGTTGGTGACGGTTGATCCGACTCGAAGCGGCTGCACGCGGTTGCAATAGCGGGCGACGTGACCGGCCCAACCGCACGCAAAGCAGATGGGGCGGTTGTCGGCAGTGCGCCATCGGCTTGCCGGGCTAGGTCCCATCCATGTCGCAGGACGCGAGGGACGGGGCGGCGGCTGATACGACTGCATGGTGGTCTGCAGTCGAGGCGTATGAATGACGTCGGCGTACGCAGCCGGCACACTCGCTTCGAAGGCCTGAGGCCTGGCGACGGCTCCGGCGTAAGTTAGCGGTGGCACCACAGGGAGCGCTGGGGGCGGCCTGGCTACAACTTGCGCGTAACTGAGAGGCGCAGGCGCTGGAGGGGGCTGGTGGTGTTCCGGCATGACCTCCGCGATTTCCTGCTCGATTGCCCGGCGTAGGGGAGGCAGCAGTGTGGTCGACGGCTGCTCAGCATGCTGCGGGTTAGCGAAGGCCAGTAGAGAAAACTGGCGGGCAATTTCCTCGCGCACGAAGGACTTGATCTCGGCGAGTAAGACGGAGTGGTCCGATGTGGCCGACAAGCCAGCGAGATCGGCGTCGCGTGATGGAGGTCGACGCGTCATGAGCCGCTGCCGGCGCAGCTCCTCGTAGCTTTGGCACAGTGTGATGACCTCTGCCACAGTGCGAGGGTTTTTGGCGAGCAGCATGGTGAAGGCATCGTCGTCGATGCCTTTCATAACGTTCCGGATCTTGTCGGACTCAGACATTGTCGCATTGGCTTTCTTGCACAAGTCGAGCACGTCTTCAATGTAGCTCGTGAAAGACTCGCCGGCCTGCTGGGCTCGTTCACGTAAACGCTGTTCGGCTTGCAGCTTGCGAACGGCAGGGCGGCCAAACACGTCGATGATGGCGGTCTTGAAAGCTGACCACGTAGCGAAATCGGATGCGTGGTTGTTGTACCATAGGCCGGCAACACCCGCGAGGTAGAAAACGAGGTTGCTCAGTTTGCCTGCCTCGTCCCATTTATTGGGGACGCTCACACGCTCGTAGATCGCGAGCCAGTCCTCGACGTCGGTGCCATCCGCGCCGGTGAAGACAGGAGGGTCGCGGATGCGGGGGACACCTGGACATGGCGTCGGTGCAAGAGGAGGCGTTTGCTGGGCGGCGTCTTGAGTCATGGTAGCAGGCACGGTACGGGATCGAAGCTCCAAGGGCATCGAATGCGGGCCGTAGTTGTTGAAAGGGCACAGCACTCTCCACCAAATTGTCAAGACGTTTACTAGCGGGCACTCGGCGACGGCGACAGTCAAAAGCGGAGCCGACTCTCTGCACGAGGAACGTGCTCTCAGAGAAGAGGCGACCCACTAGAAGGCGCTCGAGAGGACGACCCATTACGGACTACGAACGCTTCGCTACAGATGGGCTTTCCTGAGGGCTTCGGCAGTTCGATAGCGTCGCAGCCCTTGCCTCTTGGACTGCGACGACTAGTTTTCCTGGTCTCGGGCGACCGGACGAGGCCGCATCGGTGAAAGTGAGCGGCGTCTTGGGGATGGCGAACGGCGGGTAGATGGAGACGGGCGTGAAGTCCGTGACATAGGCGGCGGCGGCTCGTAATATGGACGGCTGTGCTGGCTGGTGACGGTCGATCCGACTCGAGGCGGCTGCATGCGATTGCAATAGCGGGCGACGTGACGGGCGCAACCGCACGCAAAGCAGATGGGGCGGTTGTCGGAAGTGCGCCATCGGCTTGCCGGGCTAGGTCCCATCCATGTCGCAGGACGCGAGGGACTAGGTGGCTGCTGGTATGACTGCATGGTGGGCTGCAGTCGTGGCGTATGGATGACGTCGGCGTACGCAGCCGGCACACTCTCTTCGAAGGCCTGAGGCCTGGCGACGGCTCCGGCGTAAGTAAGTGGGGGAACCCCAGGGATCGCTGGAGGCGGCCTGGCTACAACTTGCGTGTAACTGAGCGGCGCAGTCGCCCGAGGAGGTTGGTGGTATTCCGGCATGACCTCCGCGATTTCATGTTCAATAGCCCGGCGTAGGGGAGGCAGCAGTGGGGTCGACGGCTGTTCAACAGGCTGCGGGTGATGAGCAAAGGCCAGTAGAGAGAACTGGCGTGCAATCTCCTCGCGCACGAAGGACTTGATTTCGGCGAGCAAGCCGGAGTGGTCCGAAATAGCGGACATGCCAGCGAGGTCGGCGTCGCGCGATGGAGGTCGACGCGTCATCCGCCGCTGCCGGCGCAGCTCCTCGTAGCTTTGGCACAGTGTGATGACCTCAGCCACAGTGCAAGGGTTTTTGGCGAGTAGCATGGTGAAGGCATCGTCGTGATGCCTTTCATGATGTTCCGGATCTTCTCAGCTTCAGACATGGTCGAGTTGGCTTTCTTGCACAAGTCCAGGACGTCTTCAATGTAACTCGTGAAAGACTCGCCGGACTGCTGGGCTCGTTCCCGTAAGCGCTGTTCAGCTTGCAGCTTACGAACCGCAGGGCGGCCAAACACGTCGACGATGGCGGTCTTGAAAGCGGACCACGTAGCGAAATCGGATGCGTGGTTGTTGTACCATAGGCTTGCGACACCCGCGAGGTAGAAAACCCAGTTGCTCAGTTTTCCTGCCTCGTCCCGTTTATTGGGTACGCTGACACGCTCGTAAATCGCGAGCCAGTCCTCGACGTCGGTGCCATCCGCGCCGGTGAAAACAGGAGGGTGGCGGATGCGGGGGACACCGGGACAGGATGTCGGTGCAGGGGGAGGCGTTTGCTGGGCGGTATCTTGAGTCATGGTAGAGGGCACGGCACGGGATAGAAGGCCCAAGGGCATTGAATGCTGACCGTAGTTGTTTGAAGGGCACAGCACTCTCCACCAAATTATTAAGATGTTTATTGGCGGACACTTGGCGAAGATGAACGACAGCGACAGTCAAGGCGCGGCTGACTCTGCGCGAGCTGCGCTCTGTCCGAAGAAGGCAACCCACTAGAAGGGGCCGGAGAGGACAACCCACTTCAGAGTTCCAATAAGCTTCGCTACAATTGATATTTTAGTTGTCTATGGGGGAGAAATATATTGGTCCATGCCCAAATTGGGGTTAGGGCGTTCCCGGTACTGCATTCGCCCCTTCCCAAATCAAAATGAACTTGGCCCACTCCCTAAATTTCGGACACACAGTGCACCTACCATGTTCGCCCAATTTCATAATTCAGCTTATCCACGTCCAGAACCCGCTGGGTCCACTCCCATTATGAAATTGGCCAACCTCCATTATTGACGAACGAATCGAATTGTTCGAATTTGCCATTCAGTATAATAGTCTTACTCAATTTAATTGAGTCAAGATACTGCGTAGCATAACACTACGTAGTATTGTGAAGCAGTACTATAAGTATTGTGACGTAGTAGTACGTAGACTTGAGACGTAGAATTATGACTTTCGCACAATATCATGTTTCTTGGCGGAGCCAAACCGTCTTTAAATATTATTCTCAGCCACTGAGTTTAATTACTGTTCCAGATCAATGCAAGGCAATGTCACTGCTCTTCCATGATAGTTCATTTAGTACTCTCAGTCGTCCACGTGTTTTTTTTTATTTACAAATTACGCTAAAGCACAGGCATGAGTGGGCCGCAACACACTTGGACCATGCTTATTCAAGGAAATCACTTGGGACAACTCATCGCTCTCCCGCAATATTGTACAAAGTACTTTCAATCATTTGTTTATATTTTTACAGCCAGACTGTATATAAGCAGGCCATTAGTAGCACTTTGAAAAATCACCGACTCAACGAAAAACTATCGTCATCAAAAACAACTTAAATTAAATAATAATTATCATAATAAAAATATCACGGTTTTAACTCACTCAGCGTCTTAAACACGATGGGATAGCGGAGCTGAGGAGCGCAGCAATGGAGTGCAAAGCAAAGCAAAGCTAGCATGTCATCACTAACGTCACATCGATTGCGCTTGTCGCGGCTGCGCATTGCCTCTTCCCACGCCCGACTCCGGCCTACCACCAGCATGTGTCCCACCTCCTAGTCGGCCTTCCTATTCCACTCGCCTCGACTGTACTATGCCGTACCCTCCCTCCCACGCATGCCCACCCCCTTGCTAGAGTATGCTCTACATGGGTATTCTTTGCTAAGAGCTTGCCTATTTCTTGAGTTCGAGGCAATGAGCTTGCTCACGCCTCCGCCCGCGAACTCTTACACCGGACCTCCGCTGCTTCCTCCACAACGCAACTTCTCGCTGACCAGGACGACCCCCAGCCCCTCCTTTCCTATACCGATATCCTGCAACACATTAGGCTGAGTAGACGCACTCTACACCATCTGATCCTAAATTAGATAAGGCAACGCAGGTCGCGTGGCGACGATTACAATCATTATCTTTTCCCAATCCTTATATATTGTCCAAAATAGATCCCTCGGCGTACAATCCGCAATGTAAATTTTGTCCCCAGACGGCCACCTTATTCCACATGGCCTGGGAGTGCCAAGAGAATCCTAATATATCGGCGAAACATAATCCTACATTAGTGGAGTGGGAGGCGACCCTGTCTAGCTCTGACCCAGGGCAGCAACAAGCACTGGTCGACCGAGCCGGACGGCGGCAAGAGCCAATGGTCCTCCGGACTAGGAGGTCCAACCACTAGAGACTCCACTTGTATGCCAATAAATGCTTTATTCTCTCTCTGTGCGGCACGTACCCTCTTCGCAATGCTGCAAACACGGATAAGAAAGTTCAAGCTCGGCTTTAACAGCTCCGCTGCAAGGACATTCATAAGTCCTTACCCCATTGGAAAACGGGGGCAAGGCCTACTTTTCTTTCTTTCTTTCTTTCTTTCTTTCTTTCTTTCTTTCTTTCTTTCTTTCTTTATTTCTTTCTTTCTTTCTTTCTTCCTTTCTTTCTTTCTTTTTCTTTCTTCCTTTATTTCTTTCTTTCTTTCCTTCTTCCTTGCTTCCTTTCTTTCTTTCTTTCTTTCGCATTTACCATTACCCATTGCTGTTTCCTTACTCCATGCTGAGAATTCAACCGCCATCCACGGGTTCAGTACGCTCAACGTCGGTTGCTACCTACAGCAACGACGGTCATCCGTTCACATCCGGACAACGATGAAATGTGGCAGCGTGCAATGAAAGGTTGCCTCAATAACCTACAAAATTGACGTGTCAGAAACGGCTGATCGCTGAGAAGCCCCGAATCGAAACATCATCAATTATGGGAAAACGGTACATAAAAAAATCTTAGAAGCGCTTTGCACTAGCGCTGCCAAGCCTGAATGAACAGCGGAGATGGGCGGCCTTCCTTGTTCTTGTTTACTTTTCCCTTTCTTGACAGTGCGGCGCTCTTTCATACCGACGCTGACGTCATAGCTTTAGCTCCGCCTAAGCAGCTGAGCCGAGTGGGTTGAGAAGTAGAAGGCGGCCAGACGAAGTGTACGCGCATCCACGCACACACACGAGGGGTATCCTTAAGAAGAATATGGAGTGGATCGTAAGGTTATTCATAGACATGTGCGCTGGACCCAAAATTACCGGTGGCGGCGCGCCGGTGTTTCCACCTCCGGCGGCGGCGCGTGAACGGCGCGGGGTTCATCTGACCGGCGGTGGCGCGGCGCAAGTGGGGGGGGGGAGGGTGAAGCAGTGAATGCGATAAGTACACGCCGTAATGTTACATGAGCAAGGGCTAGCAGCTAACTCTTTTGGCTCCGATGTCACCTAACTCTACAAAACGCTGGCGTATGGCAATACGGCCGCTCCCGGGCTAGAAGCGGTTTTCGGTCAGTTTGTCGTATCAGTGGTCCGAGCGCGAAGCGGTGAGATCACAGCGCTCATAGCGCGTAGAAGGTATACGAGCCGTTCGCTGGGGGATGTCTGCCGAAATAGCGCGCGTGCCAGCGCTCTCGACGGCGCCCTTATAGTCAAAGTTCACAGATGCTGCTCGAGTTATGCAGTCCCTCCCCAGGACTGCACCTTCGCCCAGCAAATGACGGGCGGGGCGTTTCCTCCTGCTCGAGGAGCAATCGACAGCAGGCCTTGCACACGGGTGGATGTTATTCAGTGTGACGGAGATAGCCAGCTTGTTTCATCTCTGCTTTAGTCAGGTTCCTTGCCAACGCTCGCGAGCTTTTATTCGCGGGTAGAACATCAATGCGCGGAGCGATGTTATCGATTTAGAGTTTATACGAACAATGACGGCCGACGGTGAAAACCTGTCCTGAGTGTCCATACAATTGCTAACGCAACAAAAATGTAAAAAAAAAGTCATCGAAACGGGCTCGCCTTTTTCCTGGAAAGCTGCATCGTCTCCGCTGTAAAGAGTGCATCCGTTGGAAAAATCATATAATCCGGCGCCTTTTCCATTGGTTTCGTTCTCGCCTTCAATACCCTTCTTACAGGGGACATCTCTTCGCCATTTATTTCTTCATAAAGCACGCGTACAATGTCAGCACTTTGCGTTGAACCTATCATAATTTCGGGCTTGTCGGCTGCAGTCTGTTATCTCTGCATGCGCGATCTCAAACGCACAAAATGGAGCGAAATCATTTAATCGCGCACGATAGTGGTGCGAGAGAAGCAAGAGCGTGTGGGCGGCTACATAGCAAAGCAGTATGGGAGACAATTCACAACTGTTATTTCTCGTATATGGACCAGTCGAGAGTATGCACCCTGATGATGTCATATGAATCACTGTTCTGGCATCACGAAGTGCACCAAAAGACAAGAAACACCAAGAGAGAATAACGCACTCGTTGTTTTTGTTTTTTGTTGTATTTTCAGAGGCTCTTAGGGCCCTTTTATGAAAACAGGGCGTGCAAACACGCACACAGGAGAGTGTCAAGACACCAGAAACGGCGCTAACAACTGAAAAATCATACAGCGGCGGAACCGATGGTAGACACAAATATTTATCTGCGCAATCCCACATAAGAGGCCATACCTATCAATCATGTGCGAGTAGTGGTCTACGTGAGAGATAGCTGTTCACTCTCTCGACTTTCCTTTTATGTCCGTGTTTCCACGTCATGTCTTCTTAACATGAATACCTGCCAACTAGTTCAGCTTTATTCTAAGTTTGCCATTCTCTTTACTTCAGTATTTATTTATCGATTTACTCGAGTAAGACTGAAAGAAAAAAGTGTACGAACGCACCAAGATATATATATATAATATTACTCATGTATTTTATTTATTTATGCACAGCGTACTAGGTCTAAGACTCCAAGAATATGTTATCCAGCGAGTTGGGTCGTCGCCCTTTAAGGCTGGAGGATGCGGCAGCCTTAAGGTCACGCAACACTCGTGATATTTCTGGAGAAGAAAAAGGTACAACTTCTGGGGAGCTGTTCTCGATGCGTTCATCCAGAGGAGATGTCCACAGTCCATTGCAGCAAAGCGCATTGAGTGATTCGAAAAAGCGGTGAGCCGTGATGCCACCTCGCTCTTGACCACGTCGCCGCACCAAACCCGCCAGCACATTCCTAGCGTAAGAAGAGAGTGGACGAAATGCACAGAAACAGGAACTTTTCAAGTCTGAATTTGCATATGAATGTGTCCCAGATGTTTGAGAACGATGCAGGGAATGCGTACCGACCTTACAGCTGCTTTAGACGAGCGGCCGCATTAAACCTAAATTGATGGCTAACACGATCAAAAGACATGTGCACCGAAGATCGCATCTGTGAGGACTGCGTTCGTTGCATTGACGCGCATTCCGACCCTGTCATTTGTGTCTAGATTGTTTGAAAGCTTCGTGATGCCATGATTGGGCTGCACAACAGCTACCGGAAACAGGGGGCGCGCTTCTCGCCGAGCTCCCGCTATTCAGCGGCCGCTGAAATGGACAGTTCATTACATGGACACATCGAGAAGAGCTCCTCCGGTGAAGTGCTGTATTTTATTTCCAGATTTCTCATTCGAATTAAAAGAAAAAACTAACGGTGGCGCGGCGCAATTATTGCGCGGCGGCGGCGTGATCTCTCTTGGGACTTCGGCGGCGGCGCGAGCGGCGTGACCAAAAACAGGCGGCGGCGGCGCACACCTCTGGTTATCGAGGGGCGGGAATTTTTTGCGCGTGTTTGCGCAGTGTCCTGTAGTGAAGACAATGTTCTGGAAATGTATTGATTAGCTATCGATTTGCTTTTTACTATGTGTTTTTATGCTTGCCTGAGCAATAGTAAGTACCACAAATGTATTGGTTAATGATCGATTATTGATTACCTATGGATTGGTTAAATCGGCTTACAATGTGCTTTAGCATGCATGTCGAGGCATTTGTAAGCAATTTCCAGAAGTGTATTACCTATTGATCGATTATCAATTGGCTATCCATTTCAATCTTTCAATGACTCTCTTGCTGTATTTTATCTCTTTAAGTTTTTCCCCTTCCTTTCTCGTTATTTCTCGCTTCCCTTTCCCACCTCTTTGGCATACTATACTATACAAAGCTATGGTATGCTTCACTAGGGTGCTGGGACAGCCCAGTGGTTACGATGCTCGCCTCCGAATCGAGGTTGTGCAGTTTCGGGTCCCACCTCGGGAACAATTCCTTTTAGATGCGAAGTATCTTAAGGCGGAGCTCAATCCGGTGGTGGTGGTGGTGGTGGTGGTGTGCGGCGTGACCACCCTTACTGCGCATGCGCATACCCTCTCCACACACCCCCTCTCCCCTCCCTCTCTCCTCTCTCCCCTCTCCACATTCCTTCTCCACTTTCCCTTTCCCCTCCCCCTCTCCCCTCCCCCTCTCCCTTCCCCCTTTCCACTCTTCCTCTGAAACGCGGGCTAGACATGCCGAAATTATCTCCTGCGCAACGCCGCGATGAGCTCGAGCGCATGCGCGTCCCCTCCCCTTCTCCCTCCTCTCCTACGCTGCCCCCCTCTCGCCCGCCTGTCGACCGCGTTGCCCGCTCGCCCTATGAGAATTAACGGCCAGGCTAGATGGAAGATACGACGCGCGTAGCGTCCTTCTTCGCGTTCCACGACGCGAGGTCGGTAGCATGCCCAACGAACGCCAACGGAACGCGATCGTGCAAGTGCTCCGGCTTCGCATCGCCTCATGGTCCCCTTTAGCGGGAGATGGTGTAATTTTTGCCAAGAATTTCTCTTTCTCTTGCTTTCTTTCTTTTTTTCTTTTATTTTCTTTTTCTCTCTCTACGTGTTCTCCTTCCCATTAGGGTTATTGCATCCCACGCCGGACAAATCGGCGCATGTGTTTTGGGAGCGAAGCAGAAGATCAAGTAGAGGACGCACATAGCACGTGCAGGTTCATGATGACGACAGTTTTCTATTGCTGGATTACTACCAACCGCTGGCATAAGCAGCTCTGCGGTTGAAATGCGCATGTGACCGGCACACATACGAGAGAGAGAAATATAAAAAAAATTGCAGTGTCTTAGCTCGGCTATGCTAGGATATACGTAGCGTTAGCAAAGGTTCAGCTGATTACTCTGAGGTTTAGAGATTTTCTAGGATTAGTTGATTGTCATGATTACTGCTGCTCCAATGACACACACACGGTATACGCACTATGTGGCACATGCATATTTATTTTTACTCAACGTCAAATTGCTTCTTCATTCTTCGTACGCTGAACCGCTAATTGCCAGGCAACTACTTCGGGATCCGATGAGATAAGCTTCTCGGCTCTTCTGCGCCGTTGAGCAGCATTTGCGCTCTCCTTCTGCATGGCGTTACCCACCTGCAAACGCCAGTCAGAGGCGCTATCAAGTGGCACCAGCGCATTGTCAGACGGCGACTGCACAGTGAAGGCGAATAGCTGCGCGCGCCATGGCTACGACGTCACCCCTCTCGAATGCGCCGAGCAGGAGCGGCGAGTCGCGTGCGCCGGCGCCAGTCTGTCTGCCCGGCTACGACGCCACTCCTCTCGCTCTCCGCCACCAGCAGCGGCGTGCCGCGCGCGGCGGTGGTGGACAGCGCGTGAGATGCCTGTTCCGCACAGATCCTCGCGCATGCGCAGCACGGCTCATGACGACCCACGCGAAATCGGCTGCGGCTAGGCAAGTGTAGCTAACGCTACAAAACATTTCTTTGTACAGGTATATCTTCCTAGTAGGGTGAGTTTGGAGCCCTTCGTTCAGGGCTCGCGCCACTCCGTGTGCCCGCTGGACGAACCAACGCTACTCATGTGGCACCGTCCAGAGCCTCACTTGTATTTGCTTGCCCGCGGCATTTTTTTCGCGTAAGACGCCGCCTAACTGTGGGCCTTTGTCCGATGTCCTCACCACTACGCCACTGGTGCATTCCTCGTCATACTGAATAAAACGCCTTGAAGAATGTCCCTAGTGTAAGCAAGCGTATCCAAGACACTAGACACGTTTTCTAAACGCCCACAGAGTGTCGTGGAGCTACTAGTTTTCTATTCGCATTGACTGTCACGATTGACACCGGTCGATTTCTGGCGCGGTTTTGCTGCTTCGGTCGCTTTATTAAATAATTAAGTTACTTATTTATTTATTTTGATAGCGGAGACTTATATTACAGGAAAAACAAAAGCCGATGGTTTCATATTCTTTGGTTTAATCCTGCTACAACATTTCTCGTCTCCAACTTCTAATCTCATCTTTCAACAACTGTAACACTTGCCCTAAGATCATTAAAATCAGTACTTTAAAGTTTGTCTTGTGAAGATATAGAATTATGAAAGTGCACCAGAAATTGTGATTAATGCCTGCCTTTTTAGGAAATTCTCAGGAAGAAGTTGAAACGCGTAGGCTTTTCTTTAGTAAATCCAGCGTGCTGAATCATTTCAGTATATTAACATTCCATTAAATAGGCTAGAGGCGCGCTTACGTCTGCACTCCTGCACGTGTCGCTGACTCTTATTAGATATAGGTGATTACCACCTGCAGCGGACATTGTTATTCTAAACACGAGTGAGGTCCGCCTCTTGTTGTAATCAGCAGCTTGGTGGAAGAAAAAATGAAGAAATGTTTACTTTCTCGGGAACCAAGTAAGATACTTAGCTAAAAGATGCAATGCTTTGCCGGAGAGTTTATTCATGCATCATCGGCATAGCGTCTTAGACGAATGTCAATGGCGTAGTATAGCGAGAAGCCGCACGATTGATTTGAGAAACTGTGACGGTAAAACTGGATGACGATAAAGTATAGCGTTTCTAACTGAGTGGCTCCATTTGCAATGCCATAGGCATGTCGTCGTTTACCAAACCTTCGATAGGCTATTAATAAGGTCAGCTCCACGCAGCTGTCCGATAATATAGTGTATGGCGAGCCGTCAACGCGAGAGAAGACGACGAAGTTGCGCTTCAGCTGCTCCGCACGTTCGAGCCTAGCGCGTGAGAAGAAGACGCCCGCAAGAACGACAGCGGCTGTGGTTGTACAGCGCAGAGCACGCAGCAATAAAATATGTGGGAAAGTGAACACCTCACGCCATTCCACAAGTGCATAGTACTTTAAAGCATTCGCGCTTTGTTTTAAACACAGGCATAGTTGCGAGCCCTGCCAGTGTAAGGAGAGTTGCATGCAGCCCTCGCATAGTACCGGATGCAGTACTATAAATTTTTAATCTCTCAGCGCTTGACAAACAGGAGACAGGGAATTAAGGAGGATAGTCTCATTCGCCAACTCAATATCATCATCCGCAGTGCCCACAAACTTGCCCTAGGACTACCGACCAACACAAGCACAGACATTTTACTTCAATTAGGTGTGCACAATACTCTCGACGAACTGATTGAGGCGCAACGCCGTTCACACCTAGAGAGGCTCACACTTACTGAAACTGGCAGGCACATATTGGATAAACTCGGCATCAACTATCATCGAAAGCACGGGGATAAGCACTCAATCCCAGGGAGCCTCCGAGCCTGTTTACACATCGACCCAACCCAAGAACATTCTAGTAGAACTCGTTGTTGGGCTAGTTGGTGCATTGCATTAAGGAATTATGCCCAGCCGAAGACAGACGAACACAGGAAACGGTGAAGGAGACAGGAAAGCGGCTAGACTACCAACTCTTTGAGTTGGTAGTTTAGCCGCTTTCCTGTCTCCTTCACCTTTTCCTGTTTTCGTTGTTTTCGGCTGGGTGTAATTCCTTGATCCTTGACCCGAGAACATGCATCCCGAATTTAACAAGGAACGGCGCAAGGCACGGGCAACGTCCCTTTAAAAGCTTATGGAGAAACAAACGGCGTCAGTTTTGTGTACGCGGCTGAATACAAGGGCGGACATCGCTTTGTGGCGTTAACTACCACTGGTGGAACGCTACGTCATGCAGCCAGCGTCATCTCTTCAAGCGACGAAACTGCCGAGGAGGTCGCCATAGCATTAGCTATGCTTAATTCAAACTGTCACACAATTGTAAGCGACTCGCGCACAGCCATCAGCAACTATGCCAAAGGAAGAGTCTGCCCTCAAGCACTGCGCATTCTACACCAAACGACTCGTACACACGAAAACCAAGTTACTCTCGTCTGGTTCCCTGCGGTGTGACCACCCTTACTGCGCATGTGCAAGCCCTCTCCACACCTCTCCCCTTCCTTCTCCTCTTCCCATTTCCCCTCCCCATTCCCCTCACCCTCTCCACTTCCCCTCACCCTCTCCCCTCCCTCTATCCAGTTCCCCTCTCACCTTTGCCTCTCTCCCCTCCTCTCTCCACTCCCCCTCTGAAACGCGGGCTCTACATGCCGAAACGCTGCTTCGCATCCCCTCATGGTCCCCTTTATTATGTAGATATCATATGCATGCTATGAGCTAGCTATCATTCATGTTCGTGCTGTACTCATGTAATGTCATGCCTTGTTTTGGAATAACAGGCTGAGTCAACGAAATAATGAGAGCAGCAAAACGTGACCGGCGAGACAGATAAATACAGAGATCGATACACACACATACATACATACATACATACATACATACATACATACATACATACATACATACATACATACATACATACATACATACATACATACATACATACATACATACATACATACATACATACATACATACATACATATATACATACATCATGATCTAACGAAGAAATTTCCATTCCTTGGCATAGAATACAATGTTCTCATGAATCCTATTTAAGTCAGCTATGTGTGCATTAAACCTGATTTAATGATATTTTTTCCTGAAATAAGAGTGTGAAAGGCGTGATTTCTTTATAATTGTGGCACAAAGCCGTCTTCTTGGAGCGTGCGCTCTAACGTTGAAACACCTAACTGCACTAGTAACGACCCTAGCCTTATTGGAGGGCACAGGGCTGGGCAGTATCGCGATACAAGAGTATCGCGATAGTATTTCAGAGATACTTTTGAGTATCTGTATTTCTGTATCGACATACATTTGAAAAATGTATTTGTATCTCAGTAGTGAAATACTTTTACGATGTATCGCTTGCATCGCGATACAATGCAGCACACGGGTATCACGTTACATTTTCTTTTTGTCGGAAATGATTTGACGAGTGCTTTCAAGGGGGTATGACATTTTTTCTTTCATTTGTTTCGTGCCAAGACAAGCAAAGGCGTGCCGCCGGTCGCCGACAGAAGGGGCGGCGATGGTTTCCCCTGAAGCACAGAATGACCCATGTGGTAAAGCGCGAGACGCCGCAGACGGCAGAATCGCGGAGGCCGTGTTGTCGGCCTCTGGCGACGAAAGTCGATGTCTCTCAAGGCCAGTGCAGCTCGCCTAGTTTTTTTTTTTCGGGTGGCAAACCATTACTTCGTGACCCCCCACGCGGATACCGCCTTGGAACAGAGGCTTTGCAATGATTCGCGTGCTTCAGTTCTCAAAGCGGCGGCACTTCTAAAAGCAGTTCCCATAGTCGCGGCGGAAGTGACTAGAAGATGGCTATCTTTGTCGCGCTTTCAGCCACCTCTCCAGCGTGTCAGGGTGCGTTCCTAATTGATCACAAGCGTTAAACGGTCTTTTGTGGTACCAGGCTCCCCCACCGCCGGAGGCTACATCGCCTGTTGCGGCTTTCTGAAATGGGTGCTGGTAGCTTCGGTGGTGGTGACACCTTTATTGAAGAGTGACCCTTTCGGCCCAGGCGACGAGTGCTTGCTGTAGTTTCTGATGGGATGCTCTGAGCAGCTGTCCCTGATTCCACGTCTGTTTAGAGAGCTTGCAGGAGCGACTTGGGAGGGCTTACACCCTCTCACCCCCAAAGAGCGTGATTTTAGGAAACCAATTTTTGGATTGTGCAGTTTCGACATATTGGGCTCCTTTGCGCGTATGTAATTATGACCGGCCTATATGGGCAGCGGAATCCTCAGTCGTCTGACCCGGCGCCGACCGGGCCAGACGGCTGAGGATTCTGAAGATGGGGACCGACTTGGGCTTCTGAGCGGTCAGATCAACCCACGTGAGGGAGGAAGTGTTTCGGCATCAAGATGGCCCGAGAAGAGATGTCGCCGCGCTCCAGGGCTATCAGGCTATGAAGGCAGTATTCACTATACAACACGAATTTGTGCCCGTCTGCTCCGCTAGATCGTGCTGAGGCCGAATCGACGCTGTCTAGAAGACAGTCTGCTTCAGAAGCTCACACAGCAACCTACTCAGCAAAGCCGATCTTATGTGCAGAGTAAATGTATACTTTTTCTCAATTCACTGGTGTTCATTTGTGACTAGAGTGATTTGCTTAAACTGTGCTATTTCTAGCATAGCTCATTTAGTTGTCACCAAGCATGTCAATTTCGGTGCCCAATGCTTGTTACTGTTGCTGAGATATAGTGTACCTTTTTATTGCGATTGATATGTGTAATTATGTCATTATTACTAAATATCTACTTTGAAAGCCACCCCCCCCCCCTCTGTAATGTCTTAATGGCGCTGAGGGTACTGTAATAAACAAATAAACTAAAAGCTTCAATGTACTGCAACTTTATTTACACCATTATGGTGCACCTATAAATGTCTTAGCGGAGTAGGAGCATCTTTGAAATAAAAAAGAGCGGAGTAGGAGCATCATTGAAATAAAAAAGAAGTATTCTAGTATCTGTATTGCAGTATCTGTATTCCGGAATACTTTTTTCGTCCTATTGCAAAAGTATCTCCGAAATATCCCGTTACGCTAAAGCCAAATATATCTCAGTAACTGTATTTTAGGCTTCCGGTCTATGTATTTCGATATCTGTATTCCGGAATACTTTTCCGAGTATTTCTGCCCAGTCCTGGGAGGGCACTGGTTTTGGACTTTCTGTAAAAGCTCCCACGGGAACACTACTGGGGCTACTTTCACTATCCCCTGGTTTTTGCGCCCAGGTGGATGTGTTCGTCTTCTCGCAAGTTACTTGTTCGAGCTCTTCGTAAAATGACTGCATTAGTTCTCCACACCTATGCGTATCCCTTGTCTATAATAGCATCACGTTTCCGTCTACCTGGCATGCGTCGCCCGAACATGGGATGCTCCATGTCTGGTCCGCCCTTCTAGGCGTTGGTGCGCACATGCGTGCTTTGCGGCAAGTAGAATGCTACAGAAGTTTTTGTAGGTCATTAATGTACAATTTCTGATATGGACGAACAAAAAGATACCTCTCTCGATTTTACGAACGGTTCAAGCATGGTGATCGCATTCCTAAATTAGTTTGAACTGTTGTAAGAAGAGGCTGCCGACCTGTGGTATAGGATCCCGTGAACATGTGAGCAAAATACGCTTGTCTCAAATACTCAATGTCGTGATGCACGCTGGCGTAGCTTCCTGGTCACTTGTCAGCCTTCCCACTCTAGCTTCCAGCATGCTCGGCGGGAAGAAAGAAGAAAGCGCTGGGAATATGAAAGAAGTCCCTGTAACTCCGCTTATACAGGACGGAGTGGAACCATTTTTCCGGAAAGAGAATTGTGATTCAAAGGGCTTGTAGACTGTGCTCATCCGATGATTACTTGGCAAACTGTTGCAGCGGCCCTCTGTTATTCGCTAAGTATGTTCTTACTAATTTACCTTCGGCACTTTCGAGTGTTAAAATGGATGCCCAGTAATATTTGACCTTCGAACAATTATGCTGCAAGCTCATGTGTTCACCTTGCAATGCTTTTTCGCGTCTTCCACCGTTGTAACGCCTGTGCGCTTCGAAGTTACATCCGGGTTCGAGCCAACAGCTCGTCAACTTCGTGTATCAGGAATTGTAGGTTGATGATAACTGCAATGCCGGAACATCGTCAAATGCCGAGAGCGTTTCTATAGCTTTCAGGATGGGTTTTGGATATGCGATGTGCATCGGCGATGGCACACACACGTAGGCACGCACAGAACACGAATATAGAGAGAAAGGCCCGAGAAAATCGGAGTTGCAAAGAGGGTGCAGTGATTGAGAGAGAAGAGAGAAGGAGACAGAAACAAGAAGAACCGCACATACACAGTTAAAAAAAAGATAAAATATCAGCCACTTCACTGAGTGAAGGTGGATTACCAGCTGAGCTGACGGGCGTACCCCCGTCTCTGCTTTCGTCGGCGTTATTCGAACGCGCGCTCCTGCTCAGACGTTCTCACATAGAGTTTTAGTGTCGGGGCCTCGATGGTGCTTGCGGACGCGAGGCCTTGCGTTCCCTGTACTCTTTTTGGGAGCGGCTGTGGAACACAAGAAAGGGGCAGGTGCAAAAAAGAACGCAAGAACGTGGGGACCCATCGGCTAAGGCACTAAAACTTGCTAATGAGGGGTTGATCTATACTTCCCATGCACTACCTTGCCCACGCCGCGCATTGACTCCACATCGGTCATGAGACGCGTACGAAAGGCGTACGGCTCCCCTTGTTTTCTGCACAGCCTCCAAGATCAGCCCACCCATCGATGATGTCCATTGTTGACGTCATCATGCGACGTCATTATGACGTGATCAGGACTAACAAATTTTGATGATATGGGACGTAAAGCGTCATGATATGTGTTCAGCATGTGATGTCATTGCTCACTCGAAAGCGATCACGTGGTTTTTCTGTCCGTGGACCGACTCGGACGGACGGCACAGTTCTCCCACCAATAGCTCTGCTGCAAGAAGCATTGAAAGGAAGAGCGTTCAGAATGCAGTCATTGAAAAAGGCCTGGGAATCTCAAGAAGCTCAGTATCGCTTGCATGACCTTCTTCTGCGACATCAAGTACTATAGATGGCCTATAGAACTCTTTCGTCCACAGATAGGTCGGTCGTTACACATGTAAAACGCATTGAAGGGGTAGTTTCTGCGCACTGTACTTCGGGACACATTTGAGGAATGCCTGATTGCACTCGTTTTACCCAAGTTTCAGAATTCATGTACCATCGAAGCTTCACCGAATTGACGCTACCCTTCAACGTAGACTATGGTTGTGGGTTGCACTTACCAACGCCTATGCATTAGGCATTGGGATGGCCAGCACCGCAGCGCGTGGCCATGAAGGCAATGGAGAAACAGTTCATCACTCCGTAGCGTGTAGTTCATCTAGGCGTCAATCGGACCATAGGATGACCTTTGGGCGTCAGTGTTGTCAACGTGCCTGGTAAGCGCACGGTCAATCATGTAGTCAGGGCGGGCGTTAAAGGGGGGGGGGGGATAGGAGCGCCGCAGGAGACCCTCCACCTCCTTCCCAAAATGTTCCGTCCTCATATAGGTGCTTTCTTTATATCTTGAAGGCCTTCAGCAAGCCATCTCGCCACCATGCCGAAAAAATTCTTCGCCACGGGCGTGCCCACGATATCTCCACAACTACTCAAAACGCACAAAGAAGTCGGTCGAACTCCTAACGCTTGAGTCAAAGTAATAAAAAATTCATGAATATAAGCACTACATATCAGTTTACCGCGCCTGGTGTTCGTAACACCCATGTGTCTGTTGCCATCACTACGCAACTGTAAACAACAGGTTATATAATAGATATGCGACTCTTCAACACATGAGTATGCGTATACCACTTCCATATTTCTCTAGCGTCATTCCGTAACGTTTCGCTCAATGTGTCACCACCCCACGCATGCTTCGCATAACATCGATTACCACGGTGCGTGGGATCTGCCAAATTATTATTATTATTATTATTATTATTATTATTATTATTATTATTATTATTATTATTATTATTATTATTATTATTATTATTATGCTTAGAGGGCACATATATTCCATTAAGAGCGAGGGACAGGGGGTTGCTAGTGTTAGGGTTCCTAATAATACTTCAATTCCCGCCTTCAACTTCTCATCAAGATTTAAACGCTAAAACACTTGGCCTGAAATAATAAAAACAGTAAAAAAACGTTTATTTTACAAAGGTAACAAAGTAGCCCCCTGCACCATAGATCGTGATTGACGTCTGCCTTTTAAAGTAATTCCCGCGAAGAGGCCTAACCACGCTTAGGTTGCAGTATTGTTGTTTCTTATGTTTTGTTTATATCGAGCGCGCTGCATGCACATAATGCACGACCTGGTGTTGTAGACGACTGCACTCATGTGCGTGCCACTGTGCTGTGCATGCTGTTGGTTTAAGAAGAATTGTTTCAATCTGTAAACATTATATTTATGTAGGATAGCGGCCGATGCACTGGCGTCTGCCCCCTTATATTTTGTCGGTGACTGTGCGAATATATCTAATTTCACACCAGCAGCGGACACTATGATTTTCAATGCCTGTGACAACAGCCTGTTGGTGTAATTCATAGCTCTGTGCAAGAAAAGAAGGCAGGATACATTTCATTTCGGGGGAACCTAGTTAGACACTTCGCTAAAGGACGCAACGTTCTGCAGGAAATGTTTCTTGTTCGTCATCTGTATCGCGTTTCAGGCAAACTCCGGCATCGTAGTTACCGGGAAGCTGCATCAATGAGTTGAGAAATTATGCTGGTCGAGCAGAATAAGGATTAAGCATGACTTTCGAATTAATTGGCTCCAATGGCAGTGATACTGCTGTCGGTCGTTTTCTTCCAATACACCGATTGTTGAGGTCAGCTGCATATGGCTCTTAGAAAATGGAGCACTTAGTATTCATTCACCTCTTGTGAAAGCCGTAGATGCCTCATCAATCGCGAAAATTGACCGGCGTCCCGCGACGGCGGTTTCTACAGGAGTGACGCCAAAGATCATCATTACGTATTGACGTCATCATGACGTCACATATCACCAAAATCTATGGCGGTATTATGTCATCATTACGATGTCACAGTCGCTTCATGACGATGTCACGATGCGCAAAACCGTACGGTGGGAGGCAAAGTAAGCCTCCCATTCAGATTAGCCCCCCTTAAAGACCTGTGAAATACGAATTTCGGGAGAATATTGGCTGCAACGTCCACGCACATTGAAATGCCGAGACTATTCATATCTCATGCAAGATAGGCTCCGGATCGGCGGTGTGTCTTGGTGTTGTCACAAACAAGCACACAAGCACAAAACACGGTTCACGTGAACGCAGCGTTCAACACCAACGAACATGAGCATACGTGTCAGGAATGTTGAGCAGTGAGCCCTGACCCGATGCTCTTACCACTACGCCACTTCTGAATGCGTCATCAAACTGAGTAAAACGCCTTCAAGAATGTCCCACGTTCAAGCAAGCGTGCTCAAGAAGCTTGGTGCGTTTTGAAAAAGCGCCGATGGATTGTCGTCTAGTCGGAGTTGCGCTGTTCGCGGTAACACTGACAACTGACACGACCCAACTTTTGATGTAATTTTCTGCTTAGCCGATTCCACTTTGAAACATTTGCTCTAATATAGTTAAAGTTAATACCTTAAAATTTGTGTCCTAAAGAGAGAGAGAGAGAGAGAGAGAAAGGAAAAGGAAGGATAGGAGGTTAAAACGAGATAGTGCATCCGGTTTGCTACCCTGCACTGCTGTGGGGAAGATTGCGTCGCAAAGAGTGTGTAAGAAGAGCGAGAGCGAGCGAGAAAAAAGAAAAGACACACAAGTACAGGTGAAAAGTAAGACAGAATGCACTTACAGGAAGGGTGCGCTAAGTACAGTCGTTCAGAAAGGCCTGTGGAATGCAAGAAGCCAGTAGCACTTACACGGCCTTCTTTGGCGACGTTAAATAGTATCGATGGCTTATAGAATTTTGTCTTCCGACAGAGATGTCGGTCGTCCAGTATTTCGAGCCCGTTGGAAAGGATAGTCGTTCTGCTCTCGGCAATCGCATATTATAATCCCAATTCTTGCATTATTTCCGCAGCGATGGCAGGCTTTGTAGGCGTACAGAAACGTGCAATTTATGTAGGTAAAGCTATCGAATAGATTCTTTTCGTAATTTTAAAGCTACTTTTCCTGCGATGCAGTTCACCCAACTAATGGTGGCTAGTCAGTTGTGCGAACAGTGTCTTCAAGCGCAGTTTGCTTGCGCTATGACGCAGAAAATTTAGTCACTGACGCTGTTGCTCGATAAAAAAAAGCGTAGAATAACAGAGAGCTGAGCTAGTTGGTAAGTATTCATTGTAAAAAGACAGGGCGTTCTGTGGTGTCCTGACTTCCTTCTTGTGTCCGTGTTTGCACGCCCTGTCTTTTTACAATGAAAAAAAAGCGGTCGTGCCACAGGTTTCGCATGCATAATACACAAGCCCCAACACGATCTCCTCTCCACTTGAAGCACATTAGGTTTTGCCATTAGTTGGGCGAATGTGCAGCGCAGAGAAGCGCACTTGCAGACCATAAATGGGTCTAAGCCACCTGCACCAGGAATGGTGCTGATGTCCGCTTTCCCAGATATTTCCCATATATAAGCTTAACCGCGCATAGCATCACGCTATGCTGCTTATGTTTTTTACTGCGACAGCAATTATATGGACACTCTCGGCTGGTTTCTGCCGTCGCCGTCTGTCGACGCCGTCATGTCCCTAATATGTATATGTATGCATGTATAAATAAAAGCCCCAGAGAGAAAAAATAAAAATCACAAGAAAATTATTGTCGAGGCGCACCACCGGGATTCGAACCTTCGACCCCGCGCTCCGCAGCGCGCTGCTTTAAGCAACTCGACCACGCACCACCGGCTGTCTAACGTAACAACGGCGAGTTATTTATATACACCATTTAACATTATCTGTAGTATCACCCGCGAGATTGTCTGAAGGGCGCGCTTTAAAGCAACACTCCTACATTTTCCTTCAGACGCGCACTAAAAAGGGCCAATTTCCGTGCCCACTGACGATGTGGAACGCCGAGTTGATGATGATGATGATATGTGGCTTACCCTTTGCACCGGGTCGACCTCTTATTGGCGTCCTAGCCTAAAAATAAATAATAAATAAGTAATAAAATCATAACAATAATAACAAAAATAAATAATCTTAGTTTACTAAATGCCGACTGTACTCTCTAGCGTACTCTATTAATATCAAAGCCTCAGATTATACTCGTCGACACTGTCGATGGCCGTTGATTCCAAATGAATCAGCGAATTAGAGACCGCTCCTGGACCTCATAGGCAACCGAGTTGTATATTTATTTGTTTCATTTATGCCGTAAGGCGGTATGGCGTCGCCCCCCCCCCAACCCGTCCTAAAAATAAATTTCACCATCTCCCACTAAAGGGAACCATGTGGGGATGCGAAGGAGCGCATGGGTCGACTTAAAGTTCCGTTCATCAAGGGCACCTTGCCGATGTTAACGCGTCCTTGCCTGTGGAGCACACCATGAATTCACTGTTGTTACTGTTGCTGTTACTCGTCCCGAACTCTTGTTGGAGCACGCCACGCGGGTTCATCGCGCGTCTGCAGAATCTCGTTCCCCAACACCATCACATGGTTGCTCAGAGAGTGTAACGGGGAGAGGCCACTTCGTCATACCCAACCCCTTACACAGGCCTGAACGCGCTAGCGCGTGCCAGCGCGGTTCTGACTAGGATACAACGCGTTGGTTCATTGCGCGTCTGCACAGTCTAGTTCGCCGATGCCATCACGTGATTACACAGCCCCTTACACAGGCCCGAACGCGCTCGCGCGTGTCAGCACACGTGGTTTTGTCTCCGTTACGCCAAGCTAGGACAGCATGCCCGGGCCCCTAAAGTGTTCTGCGCGTATAATCATCAAAGCGGTCGAAGAACAAGACGAAGAAGACTTCTTGGCGCGAGCGCGTGCTCAATATGTTACAGATGGCTATGGTAGGTTTTAGAAAGCGGACGGTCACCGATGGAACTACGGACAAAGCCCATCGCAAAAGCTGCTTCGCATCTAATAAATAAAAGTTGCCCTTTTGAGCCGCTCAGCTTGTCCAACAGTGGGACGGATGGAAATCATGGAGAGGCCGTCGCAGCTAAACACTGAAGTTAGTTATTGAATTACGCAGTAATATGTTGCACCTTGTCAAATTCACTTCATCTGAGAAATGCTGGCACGGCGCAAGCGGAAAGCTACAGCGTGAGGCCACGGTACTACAACCACGGTACCCGTGTTCTTGATTCGTTTGGCTCCCAGGGCCTGCGGGTTCTTCGAGGTGACGATCTTGCAGTCGAGCTCCTCCAGGCCGTCACTTGGTGTTATGCCATGGACGACGCCCTTGCACGTGGGGTGGGGCGCCGCTTCGTACGCGTTGACTTCGTGCTGCTGACAGCCAACGGCGATGCATTCGACCTTGATGTAACGGGTCGCGTTCTCTCTGCTGGGGGTACTGACAATCATGATGTTTTGTTAAAAATTCGGCCACGTTATGTCCGAGTCCCGCGTCGCCGAGTCGATGCCGACCGCGTTCCGTATGACCTCGGCCACAACGGTCGGGCCAACCTTGCTGATGTTCAAACCTGCGCTCGGCCTGACGATGATCTTCACGTCGTCTTTGGGCAGCGGAGGCATCCTTCCACCCCGAATAATCTTCGCTTTAGCGCTGCCGCGGTCTCGACGGCCTTGGGCGGCCACATTGTCGTTTCGGTTAGCGCCGGTGGAAATGGCGCCAGCTGGCTCGACGGGCGCCGATTTGGCTCGGGAGCGCCTGACAGCTACTGTTTGCCACCCGGAATCCTTGGAAAACTCTTCGGGATACAGAGGCTCCCCTTCCACTTCCACCACTGCACAGTCTCAGTTTCCGCACAAGCAAGAAAAGAGGCGGACGCCGCAGCACCTCGCCGCGTCAGCCAAAACGCGGTTAGCATTTGCTCCGCAGCGCCGTGGTCCGGACGAAAAAGGGCGATAGTATCGCAAAAAGTCCACCCACCTCCAAAAATCGAGTATCGACGTAATCGCCACAACTTTACGAGTCCGTTGGTACTGATGCCGTCGAACTGGGCACAAACTAAAACATCGAATTCATTTTCAGAAGCGGGAGCCAGTTCTCACACATCCGCAACCAAAAGATCTCCCCATCCATCCCCCACGTGGTTTTCTCTGCGTTACGCCAAGCTAGGACAGCACACGGCAGCCCAGGCCCCTAAAGTGCTCTGCACGTATCATCATCAAGGCGGTCGAAGAACAAGACGAATGAGATTTCTCCTTGGCGCGAGCGCGCGCTCAGTATGTTACAGATGGCTATGGTAGGTTTTTAGAAAGCGGACGTTCGCCAATGGAACTACGGACAAAGACCAACTCAAAAGCTATTTCGCATCTAATACTTTCAGGGTATCTAGTAAGGCACATTGTTAAAAGAGGGAAAGCTTTGCTGGATAGTTTGTTCCTCCTTTAATGGTATCATGTTTGAGACAAATGTCGACGGTATAGTTAGCGGAAAGACGCGTTATTGAGGTGTGAAACTATGGTGGTAGAAGATGATAAGCACTACGTATACGTTTTCTTGTTAAGTGGTTCTAATGGCAGTGGACCGAGGTCACGTACAAAGAATATGTGTTAACGACCGCTGCAACCAGCTCTACGGCAATACAGTACATAGTAGTGCATTGCATTCACATCTTGGTATACATGCAGGCTTAGTTATTAATATTTGAAACCTCTTATGTTTATGTTTTAAAGCTTTTATGTTTTAAACCTTCTTGTGCATAGCACGTAAGATGCAGAAAGCTTGTAATGTCTTCGATCATGGAGGCAGTGCAAAAACTTTCGGGGATGGGAGTCGATACAATTGACTGCGAAGAAAATGAAGATTGCTATCGCATTCGATCGACTCGTTTAGGCGAATTCATAAGCGGCCTTTTGACTGTTGCTTCACAGCGAAGCTGTCTATGCGAACCATGTGCCGGTGTAGTCGGCGATTCCTAAAACAGATCCAATGACAAGTGGGAAAGGAGTAGTATCGTGAAAGGGGGAAAGGGAAGGCGGTCACAGGATTGACGGAGGAAAAGGGGTGTAACTGAAGGAGGCCTGAATTAAAGAAATACATACAACAAATATATATAAGACATTGGTAATTCAAACGCGAGAACGTTAAGAAATCCCGGCATCGGCAGCGTTCATGTTCATCCGACGAATGCAAAGAATAAGAATCGAAGACAGGCAGTCTGCGTTGCAGCCAAGTATTCTACCACAGACACACCCTAGGTCTTGAAACTGCTATGAAAAAGATCCTTTGCAATAGTAGTAGTACTAGAAAACTAAGATATTATACGGCGTGACCACGGTGAAAACGTCAATTGTGGTTACAGTGCTGGCTATTTAATTTTATAACAGGGTAATAAACATTGCATATGTACTCTTACGAGACAGTCATGTCGGATTAACGACAGTTGTGGTTCCAGTGTTGGCTCGCCTTTTATTAAACTAATAAACATTACATATATATTCCTATGACTCAGTAAGCCATATTCAAGTGTTGTTCGACATCAGAGAAATACACTAGAGAATGTTAAACGTGAGTAATAGCTAGGCGGGTTTTCGAGCCGGCTGTGCGAGTGGGGAGCGCATAGGGTAGCGGAGCATAGCACGGAAGGAAGTGTGATAGCTGAGCGACGCCCGGCTTGTTTCAGCGGAGTAAAGCCCCTGAGTAAAATAAGCTTTAAAGCGGAGTAAAGCCCTTTGAACTTGGGAAAGTACCGCAATTCATTGCACTCGCCGCCGCTCGCGCGTCCTCCTCTCTCCCTCCTTGCCCCTTTCGCGTCCACCCGTTTTCTGCCGCATTGTCTGCGCGACGATTGGTGTCCTTCGCCGTTGCCCTTAGAGAGGCGATAATCTTGCGTTTTGCTGGTGTTTTTCTTTTTCGCTCGCGCCATTTTTCGCCGGCGCTCCGCATAGCGTATGCTTCGCGCGCTTTGTTTTCTGTGCTTTGTGTGGGCGCTATGCCGTGCTGCAACAACGAGAGTGCAAACGGTTATGCACTTTTTATTATTCCCTGAGGTAAGCGTGATGGCTTGCGCAAGAAGTAGTGGCTGTAAAACATCGGCCGAAAAAACTTTGTTCCGACGATGAACAGTGTTCTTTGCGAGGGAAGGTGCCTTTCCTATTGCTCGTATCAAAGCATCGCCGAATGCTACATTTTAAATATCGTTCCGGCCTGCTCATCAACGCCTTTCTTTCCTAGGCTATTTGCGCGCTGCCTAAAAATGGGATTGTCCTCAATATGGTGAATATTCAGTTTAGAATCCATCACCTCACACGTCGGCAACTGTTATTGAGTCGAAAGTGCACAACTATAGGATCTGCTTTCCGCTGCGAACAATTACGCGTGATGATACAGCTTCGCGATCGCGCTTGCCGTGATTGATAGATTCCGTTTAACGTGAATGTTTGGTGTAAAAAACAAACGAATGGACCAATAGAGATGACACTTACTGCTGGTGGTTCCTAAATGAGAGTTTTTTTTTGGGGGGGAGGGGGGGGAGAGAATTCACACATAAAAATCGTGAGACAAATGCGATCAGTCGCTACAACAAAAGAAACAGACAAGCAAGACGCACAAAAAAAAACGCCAGGCATGCACGCAACGCGCAGCACAGTCACAGCGAAAGCTCGAAGAGAGGCCTTTCTAGAGCCCGTTCCTAACTCTCTTGGGGGCATCTAATAAAGTGCACATGCAAGGTATCCAATACACCATAAACCATAATTTTTGTAAAGTAGGGCAGCACCAACTATGCCACTCTCCGTCTTTCGGCGGATAAGCGAGGTAGCAGCATAACATCTGTAAGGCATTATGTGCACTTTGTTGATGCTGCATGGGGATGATGACTGAGCACTTTGTAGTGGGTGAAAACTTTTAAACCACACACTCTTTGCGTAATTGGCATTGTGTGTCGCATGGTTCTTATTTTACTCTTCTGCCACGCTATATCATATATGTTAATGCGATTTGTTGCCGGACATGACACCTGTCGCGAGTCTTTTTGCAAAGGAGTTTCAAGGACCAGCGTGGCTCTCTGGTTGAATACGCGACTGCCACGCAGAGCGCCCGGCTACAAATCTCATTCGATCCTGGATATTTTTTATATATTTCATTTTGTCTTATTTCGTGCGATAGCGGTTACGGACTCCGGCGGCGGCGGCGGACAACTACCCCACTGCCGTTGTGATCTCATAACAGCTTTTACTGTAAAACTAGAATAACATTCTGATAGCGAAAGTGAGCCGTTATCTAGCAGGCCACGACCGAAATGACTCGTCATGGTCACACTTGCATTAGCATGCCTTCCGCTCACTAATGGAAAAAACACCAGGCCTGCGCAGAAACCGCAGCACAGTCACAGAGAAAGCTGGAAGAGCGGCGTTTCTAGAGCCCGTTGTAAGCTCTCTTGGGGCTACAAATACAAGTAAACTAGCAAGGTACCCGCTACGCCATAAATCACAGTTTTTGTGAAGTTGGGAAGCACCTACTAACATTATTCGTCATTCTGCGGAGAAGCGAGGCACCAGCTCCATGTTTGTAAGGCATTATGGGCACTTTGTTGACGCTACGAATGATGACGATGAAGAATTATGGCTCAGCTCTTTGCAATGGGTTCGAAGCTTTAAACGGCCCACCAGTTATGTAATTTGCATTGGGTGCCACCCGGTCGCTATTACCCTCTCCCCCGCCATGCTGTATAACATACGTTGACGTGGGAGAGAGAGGGGGGCGAAGGACTTTATTGAGACCCCGAGGAAATGGATCATGCGCTTATAGGCTTCCTTGGCAACAAATACGAGAGCACTTGCGAGGAACTGACTACGCTATTAAACATAGTAATTTTTGAGCAGTAGAAAAGCAGGCATTATGCAATTTTTCGACATTCTACGGAGAGCCGTGGTACCTGCTAAACGCATGTAAGGCCTTATGCGCACTTTGTTGATGCTGTGCCTGATGACGATGAAGAATTATGGCGGAGTCCTTTGTAATGGGTTGGAAGCACTCAACAGCCTACTCGTTGCGCAATTCGCATTGTGTTACGCCTGGTTACAGAATTCGCGTTGTGCGACGCTTGGTGCTTGGTGCCACGCTATATTGCATATGCTAATGTGGCTCCTTCCCGACATTAAGCCTGTATAGGACATTTTTCCAAAGCAGTTTCAAGCAGCGGCATAGCTCAGAGGTTGAATACTGGGCTCCCACGCAGAGTACCCACGTTCGAACCTCGTTCCATCCTGGAATTCTTTTTCTTATTTCGTTTTTTTTTTCTTAGTTCGAGCGATAGCGGTTACGGACACCGGCGGCGGCGGCGGCGGCAGAGAACTACGGCGCCAAAAACGGCCGGTGAAATGATCTCATAATAGCTTTCGCTGTAAAACTAGATTATCTCTTATACCGGTGTCACACGGGTAGTTTTAATCGCGATCAGAATCAGTCCGGATCGGATTTCGTGATCGCGATCAACAATCATCGCTGCTATTCGGTCCAAACTAATCCGGATCGAGTTTGGCGCAATTGTCCGTCAAATCGCAATCTGGGAGCCAGATATCGATGAGCACATTGCGATGATCTTGATCCGGATCGGGCCTGATCGCGATTATAGGTGACCGCGTAGCAGCAGCTGATCTGGAACGGCCCTGATCGCGATCAGAAGTGCCCGTGTGACACCGGTATTACTTACGGCGTTGTCTTCTACGTGACGAGCATGATAATAAAACGTCGTGATGATATTGCTCTCTGATATTGGTTCTGATATTTTTCTCTTGCCGAGCCAGCCCCGCCACGGTGGTCTAGTGGTTATGGCGCTCGACTGCTGACGCGAAGGTCGCGGGATCGAACCCCGCCCGCGGCGGCTGCATTGTCGATGGAGACGAAAATGTCTGAGGCCCGTGTACTTAGATTTAGGTGCACGTTAAAGAACCCCAGGTGGTTGAAATTTCCGGAGCCCTCCACCACGGCGTCTCTCATAATCATATCTTGGTTTTGGGACGTTAAACCTCAGATATTATCTTTTGCCAAACCAAAATCGCAATTGCAACTCTGCTACTACTCGCTCATATTTTAACGGCATTTTCATGTGAACTATCATAATAAGTTACTAGAGGCGTTTACATATCCTCAAGGTACGGAATGTCTCCTTTCACAGGTAAACCGAGTGCTGTTTCTGTGACACGAACGTCAAAATACTATTCTGAAAAATCTTTTTCTGGCGCTTCTGTTCTTGCAGTAGATGAGTTCCTGTTGGCGCCGCTTGATCGTAGTGACACTGCGCAAGCGTCATGTTCATTTTAATACCACCGCGCAAGACTTTCACGTCAAGATAACGCATTCATGGACAATTACTTATCCACGAAGTCATTTCAAGATGCGACGCTGTAAGTACCTGTGTTGCGCATGCGCCCACAGGAAAGAGACAAAAAATCCAGACACAGGCGGACATGACGCAAGCTAAACTATATCAGATGCAAATGTAAAGCATGTTATCATGTGGCAGAAAAAACGTCTGCATGATGGAACGCTGCATACAACTCTTTTTAAAGTAGCATGCCCCATTTACTCGGCTTTTGAAAGAAACTAATATTTTAATAAACGTTCATTTCAGTGTCCTCGATCTTGATATCATCATTTTTCAATATTTTCTACAGCACCGGGGCGCGGAAGTGGCCCGACATCACGCGCCTCCATTTCAACGGCGCGCCAGCAGGAGCACCGGCGAAAAATGGTGCCGTGCGCAGCGCGTGCCGGCGGCGGGCGAGGAGAATCGAGGAGGAAACGCACGCGCGGAGGAGAGTGTCGTTACTTTCCTCGATCAAAAGGGGTTTTAAAGCGGAGCGCATTGGTGCGCCACCTGTTGAACAAAGTTGAAGTAACTGTCCATCGAGCAGACCCTTGGCTTCGTCACCTGCCGAATAAATTTGAAGTTACTGAGTTAAAAAATTTTGTAAAAGGCGTTTTTATTTGGTTTTATTAGGGTGCCGCCGACATGCCGCCGCCGTTTGTGTTGGGGGCTGCCATCTTGGAAAACGCTCGCACTCTCGTCCGCTGCGCAGGATTCGCTGAGGAGACGAAATGAGCGGGCGATCGGCTCGCTCCGTAAAGACGCCGGCTTTTGCAGCGTACCGCGCATGCGCACTTCACCTCTTCGCTCGGCCGCTGGGCGCGCTGGCTCGCAAACCCGCTCAGCTATTACTGTTATTTATATCATCGCACCGTAGCATGCACTTTGTTTCGATAAATGTGACGTTTAATTTTCGTGAGATCAAGCACTTTTGCGCCCTTAAGAGAGCTGATGTTACCGTCAAAATATGTGTTTGTCTCGCTGGTATGAGTTCGAGAACTTGAGATCCCCCGCAAGTGTTATTGGTATCACAGAATCACTACCCAGTGAAATATAAAATTTTTGACCGAAAGGACCAACGTTTGTTCTCCAATGTTTCCGGCATTTACATTGGCCGAGAGAAAGTGCCTGCGCTTCAAACGGAAATCAGTTGGCGCGACTCTCTTAAGATGCGAAGGGCAGGTGCAGTGGATATTATCGACCCAGAAGAAGAAAAAAAATTACTTTCACCTTCCTCTCAAGTTAGGTGAATGCATGACGGACCGTGGTACTTTTTTAGAAACACTGTTATTGTTGTACGGTGTGTATAGATATGCGCGTCTCTGATTTCACTTCAGGTGAGCACGGCTGCTTTCACAGCTGCCACGTAAACCACGTATAGTGCGCAGGTGTTCGGTGACGTCACGCGTCATATACATCACCCATCCGACACCCGTCGCGCTAGGTATACAAGTGCCATTCGCGTTTTACAAGGCCAGACAACCTCAGGTTGTTTCTTATCGGTGTGTACAAAAGCGCCATGGCTCCCAAATACGTAACTACAAAAGAATTTCCGCATTTGATCTTTTTATATACACAACTCTCACGACAGCAAGAATTAGGGATCAGTGCTGATCAATGACACGTGCCGGAAAAGTTGAAGTAGTGAACACAAGGTGAATTTGTTGACGATACAATTTTTATAAGTATGCCATGGTAGTTAAGCATCTGTCGCCTGCGCAGACTAGCTTTACATCGAGGCGGAAACTGCAGCGTCTACACCGCATCGCTGTATCGCAACGCGCAAAGCCAGAGCTTTTGAGAATACGTGGATGATAGGAAGCAGCGATGGAAATTTGTGCTAATATACGTCACGTGACAACACGTAAATAATCTCTCGCATAACCAGGCGTTCCCTTTTCTCTCGACAAATGATGCCATAAACCAGATTGACGGCGCCATAAACCCAGAAACCACGGTCATTGGCTGATTCGAGCGTCGTAATCGGACCGCGCATGCCCGCGATCACACTGAAAGTAAGCCGCGGGTTCGAAGAAAAAAGAAAGATAAAAGAAAAAAAACGCCAGGCCTGCGCTGAAACCGCAGCATAGTCACAGCGAAAGCTAGAACAGCGGCGTTTCTAGAGCCCGTTGTATGCTCTCTTGGGGCTACTAATACAAGTGCACTAGCATGGGACCCACTACGCCATAAATCACAAATTTTGTGAAGTTGGGAAGAATCTACTAAGCCAATATTCGTCATTCTGCGGAGAAGCGAGGCACCAGCTACACGTCTGTAAGGCATTATGTGCACTTCGTTGAAGCAACGACGGATGAAGATGGAGAATTATGGCTCAGCCCTTTGTATTAGGTTGGAAGCTTTAAACGGCCCACCAGTTATCTAATTTCCATTGGGTGACGCCCGGTCGCTATTTCCCTGTCCCGCCATGCTGTATAACATACGTTGACGTGTGAGAGAGATGGGGGGGGGGGGGGTGAAGAACTTTATAGTGGCCCCGAGGAAATGGATCATGCGCTTATGGGCTTCCTTGGCAACCAATACAAGTGCACTTGCGACGTACCCACTACGCTATAAATCATTGTAATTTTGAGAAGCAGGGAAGCAGGTACTATGCCATTTTTTGTCATTCTACGGAGAGCCGTGGTACCTGCTAAACGCATGTAAGGCATTATGCGCACTTTGTTGAAGCTGTGCCTGATGACGATGCAGAATTATGGCGGATCCCTTTGTAATGGGTTGGAAGCATTCAACAACCTACTCGTTGCGCAATTCGCATTTTGTGATGCCTGGTTACAGAATTCGCGTTCTGCAACGCTTGATGCTTCTTTTACTCTTCTCCCACGCTACATTGCATATATTAATGTGGTTCCTTCCCGACATGAAGCCTGTATAAGGTCTTTTTGCAAAGCAGTTTCAAGCACCGGCGTGGCTCAGAAGTTGAATACTGGGCCTCCCCCGCAGAGGGCCCAGGTTCGAACCTTGTTTCATCTTTGAATTTTTTTCTTATATCGTTTTTTTTTCTTATTTCGCGCGATAGTGGTTACGGACACCAGCGGCGGCGGCGGACAACTACGGCGCCAAAAACGGCCACCGAAATGATCTCATAACAGCTTTCGCTGTAAAAATCAGAGTGCTCAAGGTCATGACGAGCGCTGACGAAAGGACGCATCTTCTTGCCCCCTCATCATCCTGCTCCCTACGTAGCCTTCAGTGCAGTCGCTAGTAGGAAAGGAGAGAGGAAGCGCTTGAAGCGGCCGACAAATTACTCTGCTCGTGCTTCACGGATTCTAAGAAAATCTGTACGACAGTCGATTCCTGTGGCAATGAGCTCTTTTAGTGAAGCCATTCGACGATTACTTGGAAACGTGTTTCAGGGCCCCTTTAAGTCCAACCGATGGCGTAGAATTATTTCTTTCGACATAAGTCCGTCGTCAAACTTTTTAAGCGTTTTCCAATGGGCTCTGTGTACTATAATGCTGCAGGTCTCATAAGTCAAATTCTTTTACAATTGACACGCTGCACACAGACTGCGAATGCCAGCGCAAGCACTCAATTTATGCATTGGTAAAGCCAGAGCCGTACCTTTATTTGGTTTAAGTAATGAATCAGCCAATCGAAGCAGAAATCGTGATTGATTTCCCCCTTTTAAGATAAGTCACTTGTGTACTAAGATAAAAATTAAGAAATATTTACTTAATTCGGAACATAATAAGACACTCTGCTAAAAGAGTCAATGTTTAGCCGAAAAGGTTGTTCGTCTGTTATCGGTATCGCGGTTTAGGCAAATATCAGCGGTGTACTTAGGGGAAACCCGCATGGTTGAACTGAGAAACTATGACGGTAGAAGCGAATAAGTGTTAAGTATAGCGCTTTCATTCAGCGGCTCCAAGTGCAATGCCCATCCCCCACCTGACAGTTCGTGACAGGTCTATTATTAAAGTAGAATACCTGGTCATACAAGTCGTTATCTCATTTTAAACACAGGCTCAGCTGCTGCATACTCAGTAGCTAAGAGCCGCTGAACATTATATATATAAGGACAGCTGCATACAGCTCTCGCACAGTTGTAGAGGGCAAAATACATTAATGCTACAAAAGGGGCTAGTTGGTTCATGTTGGTTTGGTGACGCGCTTACGGTAGCGAGAGGCTACAAAGTACACAGGACACCTGCATAGTATAAATCACTGCCAAATTTGGCAATGGCACTACGGGATATGACTGTCAAGCACGGCATGTCTGGGAAATGTCATGGCCCACCCAAAATGTGGCCTTGAAATGACCACGGCCGACAATGACCATTGACAAGTTATATCCTTTGTGTGTCCCGCTATATGTTTGACACGATGACATGTAAACCGGTTCTGGTATAAACCGCAAAGAAATAGTTAAAAAAAAAGAAATTTAATCAAATTCCAGCCAGTACTTTAGTCAATAAAGAGTGCCCCACACTTGTCACACTGATGCGTGAGAGGGTTTTCAAAAGTGGGAAAACATTGTCCCGCTGACTTATGAAGGCGGCTTCTTGCTATTCCATTGCCGGATATTTGGAATGAAACAGCCGAAACATATGGTGCAGAGCAACACTTCACAAATTGTGTAGAGAAATGTTACGGACTTCTCATTTCCAGCAGTACAACGCCCCCAGCCCCTGCAGCACTACTGAGCCTTCATAAGGTTGTGGTCTGCTCCTGTAAAGCTTACATCACCGCATACACGTACTGTTTTTTGTCGATTTTCTTGTGCTTGCTTTCCCTATCAAAATGATCGAGCATCGCTCTTGCCCCTAAATAACTGCGTATTTTTCATGAGGTATGTGATATCAAGAAAAATATTCCCACGTACTATTCATCCCAATCAGGCATCGGAAAGAACGTGGCAGTGGACTTTTCCGGGAACCGCAGCGACCCTCTGGCCCCTGGCGGGCGCGCAAGGCCCTATGGTGGGTGCGTGGAGATGAGCGAGCCGCCCTCCGTCCAACGCTGTTCCTACCGTGTGCTGGAGTAATTGTGTGCATGTGCTCGCGCGTGTCGAATATCTAACTGTGCCGCGTGATCACTACAGGCTTGTCGTAGTGACACAATTCCGTCAAGACGAGGAGGCGGAAGGACGAGCTCTTGTTCCAGGTTGTGATGACAACTTGAAGCATGCACACATGTCTCCTCACTAGCTCCATAAAAACGAGAAGATGGAGAGGCAGTGGCCGCGGCGAATGAACAGACAAGAACGGGCAGAATGGTTTGCACATGTGAAACTCTCTGCTCACGATACTTTGCCCGCTTTGAAAATTGCGCAGCCTGAAATCGCATGTTTCTAGCATGCCTGGCTTTGTGGGTTGTAACAGTGGCCTCGTAGAATGACGACGGAAAATCTCTCAACTGCTTTCTCCAGGCATAATTAGGGAGCTTTGCAACAACCGAGTCATGGCACTTGACGAGTTATCACACCGGGAAAATAATTACGAAACGTATCGTGAAATAAATCAAAGGTTCTCTAAGCTATACTTTTTACTCGGTGTGAAATTTAACCATATCTATAGACCTTTGTTTCGTGGGCGCCGCCACATTGCTTAGCGGGTGGCGCGGTCTCTTGTCTGGCAACCCACTGGCATGTGCGAAGCTCCTCGTTTGTATGGAAGGTATGCGCGCAGCTGCAGTTGCAGTCGGTTTTTCTGGATGCGAAGTATCTCTTGCTCGGAGGTATGTAACGCGGCGTGGTAATCCAAACACGGCGTAGTTTTCCGGACTCACACTACGCATGCGCGACTCTCCTCCTTCGCTCTTTCCAACAGCTGCGCGTTACTCTCTCCACTTCTCTACCAACACCTGCTTGCGCTTCTCCTGCGTTCTCGCTTCTGCTCTCACGGCGCATACGCTACTCTCCTCCACTAGTCTCCTCTCCTCCAGGTGGTAGAGCGCTGCGAGCGTTCAATTCAGCGCTTGCCTCGGTTGGCTCCTCCGAAACGCGTGCTCGACATGCCGAAATTCTCTCCTGCGCAGCGCCGCGATGAGGGCCAGCGCATGCGCGTGCGCTTTTACAATCCCGACCAACTCCAGCCGACGACTGCAGCGCCGCGGCGCGGTCACGGCGTAAATTATTACGAGCGCGCGAAGCTAGGTGCTTTTTCTGACGACCGCGCGCTGCCTAGGCACCAAAATGCGCGAACGTCCCTAGCCGTTTTAGTCCCTAAAGTCAGAGCCGTAAAGTGCCTCACCTGGTCACGTGACTTTTGCGTTGACGTCATTATACACGTCCCGGCAGCTTTTTTTCTGTTTTTTGTTTTTCCATCTGAAGCCCGTTTGAAGGCGAGACAAGTCGGCGAAAACCGAAAGCACGCGGGGGGTGTTGTCCCGTGTTGTGTGGAAGAGAAAGCCTCGGATATCAACATTCCTTTCTCCGTGGAACATACGAACGTCGGAAAAGAGCTCGGTCGCTGTCGGGCCCGTCATCATTCGATGTTGTTGCGTGTGAGGAGGTGTTTGCCATTTGTTACGCGTCCATCTGCCATGCACAAGAGCATGCGGTCATTTCGATGGCAAGGCCGGCATGAACGCGATGTGTGCTTCTTCTTTTTTGAACTCTCATTGCTATGAGATAACCAGCCGGTGTCGTTATGCCCTGTATTGAGGCTTCTCTTCGCAACGTGTAAACGACTGCAAACGGCAAGCGACTGCATCGGCAGCTTCCAGATGTTTACGGACGAGTACGTACTGTACTTACATACGTGCCAATTATGTAAGTAAATTAGGTTAGAGTGTTCTGCGACAAACACGATCCGCAATCGTTTCCTTGCCGTTCAGCAGGCTGTAGTGTGGCAACAGGCTGTAGCCGCAGACGGGTTATTGCGTCGCTGCTTCCAATCATTTGTGCTTGGTCGGTTAATTTCACCTGGAAAGCCAGTGCGAATGCATTGTGCGCTGTTTTGTTGAACTCCCGTCATTAAAAAGCAAACTGGTCTGTGCCTTGATCACCGTGTAGATTCCTCTTTTCATCGTTTTCTCTTTCCCATTTAACAGCAAGGACGCGCGCAATGTTCAAATCGCCAAGACAGAACGAGGCATCGTCAATACTTCCTTTTGGGCAGGTTGGTTCATTGTTGACGAGTAACCGCGCGAACACACCCACTAGGGCAGTGGTTCTGAACTGGATGTCCACGGACCCCAACGGGTCCGCGACACTCATCAAAAAACACTTTTTGGAGGCTGACAATTCCCTGCGACAGCGGCCCCTTTTTATTTGTGGTATGCTTCGCCGCGTAAAACATCTGCACTGCGGCAAAGCTAACATATAATTCCACTTCTCTATCAGATGGCTTCAAAGCTTCTTTTTCATCTGCGCACTCGAAGATTGTTAAACGCGGAATTGCAAGAGCTTGCATGAAGGCGGCGCTAGACAGGTCCTGTGACCACCAAGTTGAAGCAAGTTTTCTTTCACAAGTAGCACGCCTGAAGCTCGCAGGTTTCCAGCAACGCTTTTGACTAACATTGCCGAAAGCCTCGTAGCAGGCTTTAAAAACAAGCGCTCAGCTGCTGTGCAATCCGAGAAAAACTCGAAGCAACCTGTTGCGGTTATTCCGTACGTGCACAAAGTCGCGCACAATCTCAAGAAAGTTGTCAGCAGGGCAGGCGTTAGGCTGTTGTTTTCTGCCCAAAATAAGCTTGGTAGCCTGTGCCAGCAAGTCAACCGAGAAGAAGAGAAGAAAAGAAGATGCACTAAGAAGCACAGGCAGAAGTTTGTTGAATGTTGTCAAGAAGTTGTATACAAGATTCCACTTTCTTGCGGGCGTTACTATGTCGGGCAAACGGGGCGGTGCGCTAATGACCGCATGCGCGAGCATTTGAACAAGGTACAAAAACAAGCTACAGATAGTCAGTTATCTCTTCACTGTAACAGTTGCGGTTGCCATCCATCTTTTAACGATGCCACTTTCTTGTCAAATACCATGACGAGCGCGCGCGCCTCATTTCAGAAGCTTATCACATCTACAATAGCGGCGAGGCATGTGTAAGCTTCCCCTCGATTTCCCTCCTTCCGAAGGAGATAGAATTCTTGTCTCGTTGATCGCCTTACTGCCTCTGCGCAGGCTGAGTTTTCTGTTTTTTCATTACGTTAGTGGTGAAGTATATTTATGCTGACTGAAGGAATAAAGCACATTTGGTTGTTAGTCAGCGCCGTCGTCTCGTGTCCTTTCTTGTCCCGTCTTTTTAGCGCTGTTTCTCACCCGTAATCATGAACCAACCAGCCCAAATGCGTACCCTTCAAAGCTTCTGTTGCAGTTGTCTTCGGCATATGTGCGCGAGCACATTTTCTCTAGCTTTCAATATTTGAAGAACAAACATTGTTAAAAAAGAGGTTGAAGGTGGCTGCAGACAGCACAGCTTGTTAACAAGCTGTTGACATCGAATCGGCGTGGCACATTACTCTGACCATGCTTTGCCAGGGAGAAATAAAAGCCACCTGTTTCAGCCGCATGTTGTGTTAATTTATTACTCTGACCCTTTGTCTCTCACTGCAAGGGGTTCCCAGATCATCCATGGCTGAGAACCACTGCACTAGAGACGAACGGACACACTAGCGCTGATACAACTGGATTATTAAAGGGGCCCTGGAACGCCTTTTCATCTGTAAACTGCGGCGCTGTAGTGCGTGTAATGCTGAATACTGAGGTGAATGCAAAAAGAATGATCGAAATCAGTGCAACTCCATAGTTCGAGAAGAAGCAATGAAAACTACACGCTTAATTGTGTCGCACGGCCCCTTTGATGGCAGAATGGCACACCTTATATACGCCAGAAATGAAGCATGGGAAAAAAAAAGAGGGATGCAAAACAAGGTTAACACACAAAAACATTATTTTTATTTTTCTTTGAGATCCAAGATGTCACAGCCGCATCCAGAAGATGAAACTCAGCATTAAAGAGGGCAAGAGATGGTGCTAGTGCACTTATCAAATGTCTTAATATGATAGGCTTCTAAACTGATACGTGCAGTGCTGCCTTCACTCCTATCGCAAACCGTCGTCCCTTTAAACCGGGCCACACATTTTGCTGACATGAGCAGCTAAATGTGCATACTTGTAATCTACCTTTTGCCATTTTTATGCGTGTTCCCCCAAATGGTGATTGACAAAGCGCCCAGTTCTGCCAACGTAGAACATCCCACATGACATGGGAATACGCCACTCCTATGGAACACTTGACCAACAGCGTTTTGTGGTTCTTCCAGCATCCACATCTACTGGTGTTGCAAATGCATGGCCACAGCTTTCCCACCTCATTGGGAGTAGACAAACAAATTGTGACACCGTGCCTACTTCCCATCTTCTTAAGATAGTGGGACACTATATGAACGTATTGTACAACCTCTGACCTAAGGGTCTTCCGGTGATCCTTCGCAGTTGCGCACCCTGTTCCACGTTTCAATTTTTAGCGGAGGGTTTCAGGAAGAGCAGTCTAGACTGAGTTGGGGAACCCTGCAGCCGAAAGACTGCATATGTGGTTCTCAAAACTGGGCACCATTGATGCGGCATGATTTTTCTAGAGCAGATTCCAGGCACATCAAAGCTGTAGCTCTCTTATTTGTCTTAAAATGTGCTGAATCAAAGGGAAGCAATCCCTTCTTAGCCCTCGGGTAGTAGCCCCAGCAAGCATGTCTTTTGCAGAATATCTTAAGGTCTAAAAACCGTAAAACCGAACGTTCTCGAAGTTCATGGGTAAAATGCATACCAAGTACTTGTGAGCTAAAACAGATGAAATCACCTACTGTACAGTGTAGGTGAAGTTGGTAGTTGCTACACGAGTACAGAGCACCAACTCATCTGAGAGAGTTGCTATGCAGTTGGCACCCACTACGTAATTGCACGTACAGTTTCCATGTAGCACCACTCTGTATGACAGGTATTGTAAAGAAACAATTGTGTTAAATGAGCGATAGATAAATAAGATTGTTTGATTTTTTTATCTAAATGCAGTGTGCCTGAATTTTAAACCATGTGTTAGTATAGTGATTCTAACAGAATGTTGTCCATTGTCACAGGGATCTCTTGGAGGGCAGATGAAGTTATACAAACATAATAGCAGTCCTATATGCACTCTTGCTTCATGAATTACTTTGGTAAATAAATATGCTTTCTGTGTATACTGTGTGTCTTCCAGGAGCTGCGCACTGTGTGCCATTTATTCAAGCCTGTGTTCAGTACTAGCATTGAGAAGTGAATGTTTTGCACACATTGGACACCATTGGGTGTTCAATGGTTACATGTCTATGCATAGAGTCAGTGTTTACCAATAGTATATCAATAAATGGACAAGTTCAGTTGCCCACAAAGTAAGTGCATTGCAGACTATTTGCCACATGCCTTGTGGGAAGTTATCAAGTCTTACAGAGCGAATTATTACCGCACCAGAACGTAGCATTCATTGAAATTTGGCACCTCACCCACTACATGCAATCTACCCTGTCACTTGAGCACGAGTCATGCAGTTGCATTATAAAGTGCATCAACAATACGCCCGCATACAGCATCAGGCAGTGCCACAATACAAAACTGTCGTGGCTTAGCTATTTGATGGTTAGGGAAAAAGGGGGAGTCCAGTGAAATATGACAATTAAGCACCTAGGAAATGATTTTCTCACCCTCTGAAAGCAAATTCAATGCAGTATAGCTGGCATACTGAAGTACTCATCTCAGAATATGGCTACTTGATAAAGAAAATGCAGTCAGTCTGAATAATGGCTGTTGAAGACATATTTGATGCAGGAAGTGATATTAGATGAAATATGGTGCACTATGGCATTCCCAAAAGCTTCCCTGTGTATTAATTTACATGGCCACCTGACATGCACTTTCCTGTGCGTCTGCGAGAGGAGTGCTTAAAAAGCAGCTAATCTCTATCCATAGCCCTTAAAGACCCTGGAGAAAAATGTGCAAATGTGACCATTGGCATTGTATCCCTTATCAAGTAAAAAATGCAAAATGTTGGACTGGTCAATCCTAGTGCGGGTCATTCTGTCTCAACAACAGTTCACAAACATTGCATTTGGAGCTGACATATTAATGCTTCAGAATCTAGCACAGGACACAACACAAAGGCAGACTAAAATAACACGATTGCCACCGTCTTGCTAAGGTTTGTATTGCATCCTGCACTAGATGCTGCAATGGCACCTCTTATTCAGACTCCACAGTGGTTAAACAACATGCTCCACAGTGGTTAAACCAACAGATGCCAGACACACAAAAATGGATAGATATGGTTAGTCTGGGTGTATGTGTAGCGAAGTAGAACATCGATGCTAAATATTGTAAAATATGCACTTAGATGAGTATAAACCACTACGGAAGGCTCCAGCACACGGTAAAGAGAACATCAGAACATTTCAATAAAATTATCTATTTGTACATAACTTGCTTTGAAGCACTGTAAACGAAAGTACTAGTACTGCGCCGCAATAATTAGACAGGGCTTTTAGGAAAGCATTAATGTTGCTGGTCAAAGTTGCAATTTCCAGAGCAAGAAGATAGAAGTGCCAAGGCCGCGCAACTGCCACGGTCCTTTACTAATGCAATCTTTGAGAAAAAAAACTGCAATAGTTACCTGCGACAACGCAAGAAGCCTAGCTGATATTTCACACCCGACAAGATGTACTGTGCGCGGA
>NC_051185.1:96471154-96514995 GCF_013339695.2 Rhipicephalus sanguineus | reverse complement strand
CCTGCGAACACAAGGAGGAAAAGCAATACTTGAAAGCTACCGCTGGTACTCGCACAAGTGAAAAGCAATACGAAAGTCTTCGCAGTGCCAGTCTTCGACTCCCTTTGCTTGACGTACAGTGGGCCTGCAAAATCTACGCCCACCACTTCAAACGGCCCAGAGGACATTCTGATTCTGTCTACGGGTATAGGCGCATATTTGACATCAGTACGTTTGCACTGTATCTCTTGCACAAAAAACAGGCGTTGATGACTTTTTTAGCCTCTTGCCTCGCTTGTATAACCCAAAACCGTTGTCGCACTTGCATCACTGTGCTTGACACATTACCATGTAACGTACGGCAGTGCGCCTCTGTCACAATTAATCTCGTGAACTCATGTTTATATGGCAGAATGACGGGATGCTTCTCTTGGTAAGTACCGTCCAACTCTTGAAGTCTTCCGCCAAGGCGACGTTCTCCTTTGGGACAAAGAAGGGATGTAGATCTCTCAGCGCAGAATTCTTGTTAGTGGCTTTTCCGCGCGTCAACTGGCAAATGTCTTCTTTGAACGCCTCTTTCTGCACTCGAAAGGATCCATAGTTCTTCAGCGTTCTTCATTTCTGCTGCGGATATTTTGCCTTGACTGGTTTTTTGCACATGTCGGCACTTTTCAACAAAGCGAATTACCAGCGCAGTTACGCGTAGTAACTTCTGTAAGTCACTGAATCTTGTGAGATCGATGAATGTGTCATCTTCCTTTTCGCCTGAATGAGTACCTTAAACACCACAGGCTCAAGTTCCAGGTCCACATTTTCCTGTGAGACCATGATGGGTTCTGTAGGCCATTCCGAACTCGTTCGCGGGAGCCATTCTGGACCGCTCCACCAGACGCAGCTTTCCAAAAGAGACTTTGCAGACATGCCACGTGTAATCAGGTTTGCGGGATTCTCTTGTCCTGGACAGTAACGCCATTCTTCTGGGACCGTTACACTTGAAATTTCTTTCACCCTATTTTTGGCGAACTGGTTCAGTTTGTCCCCGCTTCCTCGGATCCAGCTTAGCACAATAGTGGAGTCGGTCCACATAGTGCAGGGAAACTGCCGGTGATCCCACGCAGATCGGATGTACTTCAATAGTCTTGCTCCGATAACTGCGCCCATCAACTCCAACTTCGGCAACGTGAGTGCTTTCATCGGCGCAACTATACATTTCGCTGCTGCGAGCGTAGTAGTAGACTCGCCTGGAGGTGGTTGCCTTCAGATAAGCACATGCGCCGTATGCTTTCAAGGTAGCATCCACAAAAATGTGAAGTTCCGCCGTATCCGTGACTCCTTGGAGACTGCTTCTTACGCAGCGCGGAATTCTAATCGAGCCAAGCTGCAGGACGTCCGTGCACCATTTATTCCCATGGTGTGCCGATTTCCTTGGGCAACTCTTCGTCCCACGCAACGTTTCGAACCCACAATTGCTGAAAAGAAGCTTGGCTGTTACTGTGAAGGGTGAGAGTACTCCAAGCGGGTCATAGATCCTGGATGCCGTCTTTAGTAGATGCCTCTTGGTATTTGCCTTTGTTGACGTAAGTATTCCATTACTGACTTAAGAGTGAACCTCAAAACTGTCGCAGTTTGTATTCCACTGCATGACCAATAGAGCCGTATTGCCCAATACAACCGTAATAATGCCTCCATCTATCGGCTTTTCTTTCGCCAGAAACACTTCTTGCAGTGAGTCGTCATTGGTTCTCCCTTTTCGAAGATTCATCCCAGCGTCATTCATGATTGACTTCGTTCTTCCGTAAACTTCAAGGGCTTCGTTGAACGTATCTGCTCCAATGAGCAAGTTCATCAACATAAAACGACTTCTTCAGATTCGCCGCAAGCTTCTCGTCTTCAGGACCAGCGTTGTCTAGGTGGTTATGGATAGTAGCATCAGCAAAAATGGGCTTGACGTGACCCAAAAGGCACGCGCGTCATGCGCCATTCGACAACGTTAGCGTTCTCTCGCTTGGGTGTCTTATCGAAACCAAAGAAATCGAAAGGCGTCTCGTCTGGCTCTGAATCTCAATCTGCAGGAACGCTTTTTCGATGTCCGAGTTCAGGGCGAATAAAAACCATCGAAAACGAAGTAGCACACGCAGAAGCTCTGGATTTAGATTAGCTCCCTTTTTCCAGACAGTCGTTGAGTGATAGTAGTCCTGGGCCTGCGATGATGCATCGAACACAACCCGGAGTTTGGTGGTCAGTGACTCTTCTTTGATGACCTCCCGGTGTGGCATGTAGTACACGGGATGGCGATCGCGAACATCCTTGGGTACAACTCTGCGTGACCATGCAACATATACTGTCGAATGACTGTATCGTAGCGGTCAAACAAGCCTTCTTGCCGCGATAGTCTCTTCACCAGCTTCTGTAGACGGTTGACGGCAATGTCGCGATTGTCTCCGATGAGGTGCTTGCATTCTCTTTCCACGGCAAAGCGACAGCATATCGGCCATTGGACTTTCGTGTGGTCTTTCTGAAGTGATCCAAGGACTCTGACTGCAGATGATCATAAACTTCTTCAATGCCCATTGTTTCCAGTTCCCAGAAAGATCGTAAAAACTTGGAGAAGTCCTTTGATCTTCTACTTCGCTGGTGTCCACTCGCATAAACATAACCACCAAGTTAGTGCTGTGACGAGAAAAGCTTCTCTGACGAACCGGTCCTTGCAGTGTCCAACGAAGCAAGTGTTGACGGCTGTGAGCCCTTGAACTTCCGTGCTGCGAATGACTTCACCAGTCAGAATGTTCCACAGATAGTCAGATCCGATAAGAACACTAAGTTCTGGCTCTTCATCGACTTGCAGGATGATACGGTTCGTCAGCAGGAACTTGTTTTCCAAACGCATGGTGTTGTACGAAATGGCTGTCAGCTGATGGCGCAGCGATGTCGTGGCTATCACCGGAACAACAATAGCTTGTATACGGTAAAGCCCGGTGCCTTGTTGACTGCGTAAAGGTACTTCAACTATTTTCCTACGTTCAGCTCGAGAAGGAGATGCGCTGCCGAACGTATTGAACGATATCCTTGTCTCCCCTACGACCTTGAGACTCTCTTCATGGCTACTTCTTTGATGAAGGACCTCTGGCTTCCACCATCTAGAATGCCTCTGACACAGCGGTTGCTTGTTATTTTGGATGATCAAAGCACGAAAGGTCTGCAGATATACTTCAGTATCCTTGTTGTTTACTCGCTCCCCACTGCACGATAACTCTGTGAATTTGACACTGCTGTTTCGGGGGAAACGAATACTGCTGTGCAGCTCCTGATGAATCTGCATCGACCCGTGGTTTGCGGTACGATGGATCGCACATGCTTGTTGCATATCTTCCATGGCAAGATGAGCACGTTAGCTAAACTTGACAGGATCGTGCCTGGTGACCCCTGGACGTGCAGCGAAACATCGGTTGTCCTTGGAAAGTTTCTCCTTCTTAGAAGCAAGAAACAGGTCGCTGTCACAAGCACGCGTGCCATGCTTCTTGGAGCGGCCAGAAAAGCCGTCCGCTTTCTTTACAAATGAATTAAGCCGTGGCACCTCTTGTGTCGTTTCAGGTCGCTCACAACGTTTTTTCGCTGGCGTCATGCATTGCTCACGACTTTCCAACTCGACACGCGTGCATGCCAGTAGTTCTTTCAACTTGGCATCTGAAGAAGCCGCTGTGAAGCTGATTCAGACACAACTTGGGTGCCGCAGGATGAGTCACTCCTTAATGCTTAGTCGTTGCTCTCTAGTAAACGCAAAGAACGAGTCGTACGGTAGAGCCTTTTGCAGTATGTCGATAAGCATGGCGGAGAAGCTTAGCGTAGGCACGTTGAGAGAATTCAGGGCAACGAATGTGCAGCTGATGTAGTATCGTACAGCCGTCTCAGACCTCGGACGTCAGTGCCTTGCTTAACGTGACTAGGGTTCCTTAGAGCGGCTAGGTGATGCTGCTCGATTCGATTTCTGTCCCCAAAGCGCTCCTTGAGGATATCGATAGCGTCGTTGTAACAAGACTCAGATGTTGGCAGCTCCTGCTATGGCCGCTGCTGCTTCGCCGTCGAGATATCGCCACAGGTAGAAAAACTTCGTTGTGGACGAGAGGGCGTTATTTAGGTGAACTGTCTGCTCAAAACTGTTCCCAGAATCCAGTCCACTCATTTATGTCTTCCTTGAACGTTGCATATCGAGCTTGGGAAGACTAGGTCGCAGAAACTGCGCGGTAGAACAGCGTTATCCGTGACGTTAGGCTGCACAGGTGGTACTTGCGAAGGAGTAGCGCGAGCTCTCGTCAGCTCTTTCCAGTGCTGCGATCCGAATTCGGCAAGCATGCTGATTGCCTCGTCGTTGTACTCGGCAGCAGTTCGCATATTCAGACTCCTAACTCATCATCCGGTATGTGTTCCTCGATCTCGTCATCGATCTTCGATAGCCTGTCGTTACTTGAAGAAAGACGATCACGCATACCTTTGAGCTTGGAATGTCAAACATCGGGCGTACCAGACGAGATCTGGCTTCCTGAATGACCTTGTGTCTGTGCTCGTCGGGAGGCTCGCTTGGCTTTCAGTCGATCCATTCGTTGAAGTTAGGTGCGTTCATCGCAGCTGGCTTGCACTGGAGGTCAATCTCCGCGTCGGCGTCGTTTATCGCTTTCCTCACCAGTATAGTGACGCAGAGTAGAAAGCCCACTCGATACATGAGAAGCGAGTAACGACGTGTTCCGCACGGGTTTTCGGCCACCAAAAAATATTAAAACGCGTGAGAGACTGACGTCAGACCACATAGGGCCCATTCGAACCTCATCGTCTTCTTCTTTTCTCTACGAGCCCCCATCCTTATTAAACCACTTCTTTTTCTACACCGTGAATACGAGTAATTCGCCCCACTAAAACTAAACACGTGAGGAAATGTTAAATGACATCATTCATAATTTTCATAACATCACATCTTTTCATCATATTTTTATCACTACTAAAAGTATAGTTTTATAACATCTCGCAGCGGCTGCTCAACAGTCACCTGTGAAGCGCCGGCGGTGGCCATTTCTCCTGATGTAGGGCTTGGCTGAGAAGTTCCAGAGGGATGGCCTCGGGACTAAGGCCTCGCAGTCGGCGACTGTAGCGGTGGACAGGAATATCCACTGCAGTAACGGGTTGCGGGATCGGACTGGCAGAACCGCTTCGTGAAGGGGTGGTGAGCATCAGGCATAGAAGTCCGAAGAACCGAAGACCCGAGCGTTGTAATCCTCAGAGAAATCGTGGTTGCTGCTCGAGCTTCCCACTTCGTCGTCCTCAGTTATCTAGCCGACCTTGAACACGTCCGAAGAACCGAAGACTCGAGCGTCATCTTCCTCAGAGAAATCGTGGTTGCCGCTCGAGCTTCCCACTTCGTCGTCCTCGGTTATCTAGCCGGCCTTGAGCCGTGTTTTCATCATATACAAGTACCGCCATCTAGCGGACACTCCACGAACTAAACGAGAGGTGGCTACTACATACATCGGGGACGCACGACCCATGGCTTAAGGAGCTTCGCCCCTAAAAAGAAGAGCTGTGACTCGCGGCGATGTAACCTATGGGCGGTCTCCTTGCCATCCGTTCCCTGTGAAGCTTCCAGAGGTGGCGAAAAAACAGAGAAATCGTTCATTTTGTGCCCGCCTATACATGACCGATTCAAGATTTTTGTTGCGGCAGGAGGTTCGCGAGGCGACCAAATTCAGTAGTAAGCTGTGACCCTGTTATGACTTACTGGTGTTCCAAGGTCTTCTTAAACTCTGTTGTGCGAAGAACTAGACGGCAACTGCACGGGCAACATCATGAGTAGAGACCGGATTTTAGGCAAATGCCTATTTTGTTCCTTGCACTCCTATAGTGCCCCTTTGATATGTGAGCATGAATTAAAGGTTAAGAAGGGGTTTTATAGTGTTTTTATAGTGCCTATAAATGCCTATTTTTGGGGTTCGTGCCTAAATCACTATAAGTGCCTATAAATGCCTATTTTCAAAAACGGCGCCTATACGAGCCCTATTTAACCTCAAATTTCGCTTTCGAGTGCAGTTTGAAACCGTTATTCATGTTACCGGTCAATACTGACCTTTTAAAACTCTATGGGGTTCAACCTAGCCCTCTAGTTCAACCAACTACCGGAAAAACCGCTAGCAGCAGTGAACCGGAATGGAAGCCGTCTCAGCGTCTGAAGGGGAATGGGGAGAGGGAAATAAAGATGGGATCAGAAAGAAGAGGAGAGTGGCGTCCATTGCCCAGGACGCGGCGGGTGGCTTGTACAGCCGGTTGTCCAGTCCAGTGTTCCCAAGGAAGTCAAGAAGAGCCTTGGAGACCTGGGTGTGTCGGTGGGCAGGGAACAGGAGGTCCCTCTGTGCAGCCGCGGGAAGGTGAAGAACGAATGCGAAACCGTGGAGTGCCGTCGAGGGAAAGGGTGGTTTAGATCAAAAAATTCGGCAGATCCCACGTACCGTGGGAATCGATGTTATGCGAAGCATGCGCGGGATGGTGACTGTGGCGTAATTTTTCCCACTGAGCGAAACGTTACGGAATGACGCTAGATAAATGTGGAAGTGGCATACGCACGCGCATATGTTGAACAGTTGCATATGTATAATGTATTATATAACCAGTTGTTTACAGTTGCGTAACGATGCCTACATTGACATGGGTGTTACCAACACCAGACGCGGTAAGCTGATATGTAGTGCTTATATTTTCTTCAATACTGAATAGTGCGAATCCGAACAAGACAAAGAAGGAACACCGATGCGCAGGACAGGCGTTACTCAAACTAAGTTTCATTCAGGAATGTTTCCCTAGATAAATACAAAGCCGAGTGGCACGCGCAGGCGCACTGCACATACGTTACAGTCAGCGTTGCAGCTGTTACTTTTGTTATGCTTATACTTGGCCGTTATGATGGAGAACGCACAAACGCACGGAGAACGAACGCAAGCACGCACGAACCCGCGTGCATGTGTGGAAGGGGTTCTTGAGAGTTCTTGAACAAGGTCATCATCATCGTGATCAGTGAGCCCTAGCAGCTGGACCGGACTTGTTATTCGGATCCGTTCGTGATCGCGGCTACGAGGGCTCTAAGTGCAGTGAAGTGCGAGGCATAGTACAGCTGGTGGAAATCCTGGGTGCCTCTTACGATGAAATGATCTTTGATGCCGCCTGTCCTGGACGTGGCAGCAATGTATTTGGTGTCCTGTCCACATTCAAGCCGTCTTTGATGCAGTATAAGGACCAGGCGTTGTTGGGTCATGGTAGGCCTGGTGCTCTCGGCAGATTTATAGTAGGAAGCGTTGGACGGGGTTTTTGCGTAATCCGCGTGGTCCACGTTGCTGACCGCGTCGACGAGTGGATGGTAGTTGAGCGTCTTCCAGGGCTGTTGTGTCTTCAGCTTCCTAACTTTCCTTGCGTCCGTCGCGGTGGTGTAGTGGTTACGGTGCTCGGCTGCCGACCCGAAGGTCGCGGGTTCGATCCCAGCCGCGGCGGTCGAATTTTGATGGAGGCAAAATGCTAGTTGCCCCTGTACTGTGCGACCTCGGTTCACATGAAAGAATACCAGATGGTCAAAATTTTCGGAGCCCTTCGTTACGGCGTCTCTCATTATCATATCGTGGTTTTGGACATGAAACCCCAACAATTATTAACACTTTCCTTGCGTGTCAATGTGTGTGTGTTCGCGGTTACTGTGTTGGTTGAGACTGTATCACCTCTGGCACATACCCGCAAAACATGAACTCTGGTATGCGGGTATGTGCCACACGTGACTGAGAGAAAGGGTTTCATGACGTACACGACAGGTATTTTGCGTTATTCATGCCATGACCAGTGAATCGTGTTCGTCATACACTGATCCCCTGCCATGCCAATTTTGGTATATTTCAAGTTATGAAGACGACCTGGAGAGCGCCCAGACGTAGGCGGCTAGATAGATAGATAGATAGATAGATACGTAGATAGAAACGGCCAAAGTGCCTGAGGTTCGCTAAGAAATGCTTCGCATTTAAAAAAAGCCGTGGTTGAACGCGATTAACCCGATTTTTTCGAGCGATTGGCCTCGAGATCGACCTATAGGTGGCAGCGGCGTCGCCGCGTTAGTGTGGAGAGGCGGTTGGAGGCGCGTATACAAATGCACACAGCGGCACTTCGTTGTGAGCAGTTTGAACCGATTGTCGGCGAATAAAATGCGTTAATTGCTGCTTACTGGTAATGTATACACTCCTCATTATTGAATTGATGTACGAAGATCATCCAATGTTCCTAGTACTAGTGAGAGAAGTGAAATCTGCAGATGAAAGGGATGCTCGCCCTGGATGACGGTCTGCAGCTTACGCACTATCTATATATTGTTGTTTTCTCTGTACGTGTTTAGCTTGTGTTCTGTGTAGTACGCACTGCTGTAGCACGACTGAACTACTTAAGTGTTTACTTCTTGTTCATTTGTATATCAGCCCATATTCCTGTGCAATGAGTTCAATAGCACTGTTCACGCGGATACGCATGTATACACAGGTAAGACTTTAGCACGGAGCTTTCGTCGATTGATTACGTGCACGACAGTGATGCAACAAAGGTCCGGTTTTTTGTGGAATAAGTGTCTTTTTTTTTCAAAATAATAATGTCCGCTGCCTTTCATCAATTTATAACAACTCCGCACAAATGCTGAAGATATTGTGAAAAAAAGATTAGGTTTTGCGTTAAATTATACGACATAAATGTAAGGCACGCCGTCCGGCTAAGAACGTGGGTGGTTCTGCATAAATTTCGCCCCAAATTCAAATTGGGCGCGGCAACGCCGTTTTATCACTGCCGTGTCATTCCATTGTCTGTTTTTTTTTAGGGGCAGTTTGAGTGCCGAAGTCTCAGACTTCGCTCGATAGAAATATTTCGCTGTAGTGGGACCACGACCTTAAAATAAAAGGACATCTTAAGGTCAGAAATTATGCACAAGGCAGAATTTCACCAGAGGCCGCGGCTATCCTCAAAGCGAACGCGAATTATATCACCTCTGAAGAGACGGAAGAACGAAACATTATATGGTTCCCGGCTCATACGTCCCGCCACACCCCCGTACCCAACCTCAATGGAGAGGTCCATCGCGTAGCGCGAGGTCTCACGTTCCGCGCTCGTGTAGAAAGGTCCTCTCCAGAGGATGGAAATCCAGTGGAGGGCTGGACAGAGAGGGACAGAATGACTTAATACTATGACATTACAAAATTTTATCAAAAATCCAGGTGTATTTATCCACCCCCAAGCCCCAAACTCGATAGGGCCCAATCGGTGGATTGGAGGCAATTACAAACCCAGACCTTCCCCAACCCCGTTCACCTCAGGAGGATATACCCAGGCGTCTATTCAGACGATAACTGCAAATTATGCGGCTGGACTCATGCGTCTCTTAGGCACATTCTCTGGGAATGCGCGGTTATATGCGAAGAAAATGCAGTCTCCCCTGATGAAGCTGCAGCGCGGTGGACGGCCGCGCTGCGCAGCTCGAACCTCCAAGATCAACTGTGGGCCATCCAGCAAGCCCGTGAGTCGGCGCATAGACAGGGTCTCCGGTCCTCCTCGGGGGCGGCCTAGGCCCAGGCCACGAATTTGCCGGAGTTCTTAAAGGGGCCCTGCAACACCTTTCTTTGTTATATTGGAATAGTCCCATTATTGACGTATGACCCTTCACGAGCCATATGCCGCAAAAATTTTTCGAATCCGTCAAGTCTAAGTGGTGTTACCAAATTGTAGAGATCACGTTCCGCAGCTTTCTCTCTCAACTCAACGCAGCGAGCGCGCGGAAAGCTGCGCGCGGCGTGAGGGGAGGGAGGGAGGGCGGAGGTGCGAGGAGGCGACGTCAGCGCCGGCGGCATTTTTTTCATTTTTTTCTCTCTGGCGTCTCGGCGCAACCACGTGGTCTGTGCCGCCACTTCCGGTCGGCTTGCGTCGTTCTCGTCGAGCGGAGTCGATCGCGCTGTGTATCGCGCGTGCTTGAAAACTGCGCGTCGGTTTGGTAATGGTGGGTGGGCACCTCGAACGCCGTAGTGTTTTCATCGCTCTGCCAACCATGGAAGCAAACGTGCGCGCTCGTTTGGAACGAATGACAGCTGAGATCGGTTTCGGCCCATACTCCGATACACCGCCTCGTAAGACGGCACTGGCAGACGACCCCGAAGCGCCGCCATTACCGGACGCCAGCATTGTTATCGGAGACACGCTGCGCCCGTGCCTCGGTCGGTCGTGAGAACGTGCCGACGATGCAGTTCTCAGCTGACGAGGCAGCACTCGAACGGCTGCCACTCTCAACGGCAACCGGCGATGGTCAAAAGCAGAGAAATATTCACGTTTTCGGCACTGCGCATGGCGAAGAAAACGGAACCACGCAACTACGAGCAGACGAGCTGTCGGTGAGACCGGAAGTGCTAATATTAATGTTTGTTCGGTGTTTTTAACGCGATAACATAATATAAACATACATATTATCTACTTATTGAACTCAAAATTAACAACGAAAGTAATAATGAGGGTGTTATCGTGATTATAACATCAGCCAATGGTGGAACTGCCGACAATCGCGTCATATTTTGCGGACTAATACATCATTTGTCGAGAGAAGAGGGAGCGATTTTCAGCTGATTTTGAGAATTTATTGTAAATTCCAGGCCGTGCGCATCGCTATAATATTTGGCTCGCGTGTTCTCGGGAGCCTCGACTACCGATCGGCAGCGCTTTTTGAGCATGCTCGAAAAGTGTTGCAGGGCCCCTTTAATAAAGTTGGTACCACCACCTCTTAAGCGCAACTAAAGCTCATCATGAACTACAGTGCCGCAGTTATACAACTAACAACAACGCGAAAGTGCATGAGCCTCGTTTTTGTTTACCACAGAGTCGCTAAAACGCTGCATTCACACGCAATTTAATGCTTCTCATGTTTGGTACTATGCCAAGCGCACTTTACGATGTGCTTGAAGCAGAAAGCGACATCATCACACTGAAATCATTCTGGCGAACAAAGGGTACGACATCAATACACAGCCCTCTCGAAAGTCGCACTCGCTGATCTTATTACCAGGCGCATGCAGCCGAGTAAGCCCATTTGCTTCTGTACACAATGTTAGGTATACACTCCGTTCACTGCGACTGGCGCGCCACCGCGCGGCCGTTAGAGAAGGCAGACGTTAAGAGCCCGAGCAGAAGCGAACGCTTTCCCGCACCCGTTAGCACGCAGTTGTAGGTGTTCTCTGACGCAGTCATGAACTGCTGCGTCGTCGGTTGTACCAACAGGTACACATCGTGCCCTGCGGTAACGACGTTCCGCCGTTTTTCAACTCGTCCGTGCTTTATTGGGCAGCGGCAAAAGTGGATCACGGCTATGCGACGAAAAAAGTTAGCTTGGTTCCCGCTCCCTCTGCCGTCTCGCGTTCTGCGGTTTTGTTTTTCTTGTGCCGCTAGCATCAGTACATTTCAGCCATGACGGAACAAGCTGAGTCCTCGCGGCACGCGAAGATATGCAGTGCACATTTCGTTGGGAGTGTGCCGTCCAAGGATGTGTCGTCCCCGTCGTACGTGCCAACGATATTTCCTGACGAGTATCGCAAGCGGTCCGCGCTTGCCGAAGATAAGTTGATAGTCAGCTCTCGTGTCGTCGTGATGTTTCTTCTACGTCCCGTGCTTTACGTTCGCGCTGTTCCTGCAGACGTGATTTTAGTGCTAGCGGAAGCGCAGCTGTTCAAGTAGAGATGGGCTAACTGGGAGTCGATCCCCTTCCGCCGAGATGTTGAGGGACAAAAATGTCAGGTGGGCGCGGCTCTCTCGGAAAGATCCTAGTATTAAAGCAGAAAGACTACGGCTGGCGTAGCCCTACGGCACTCGGAAGCTTCGAGAGGTCGTGGTCCCGAAAACGTTAAAATAGATAAAAAAAACTGTGGTAAACACAGGACACAGTGAGAGGAAACGACGGGACAATCACTGTGTCCTGTGTTTTGGTTTTTTTATCGATTTTAACAATGTACCAACTAGCCCAGTCCAACGCATTTTTGGTACCGAAAATGTTTGCGCACCTCTGCGCTAGAGCGGAGCTTGGGTTACACCAGAATTTGCGCAAATTATAAAAGCCTAGTGAGCTCGCGCAGACGAGAGAGCCAAGAGCGCAAGCACTTTAAGTGGTTGATACTTGTAGTAAATAGGTGACCCTGTAATCATTCGGCGTTGATGAAACGAACAAAGTGTGCAGCATGTAGACAAATGCGCACACGGAAATAAAATCGAGGCTGTTTATTTTCATCTTAGATCTGGCCGTCGTTGCAGTTTTCTGCGAACGCTGTTGCGACGGAAGCGCAATGTTTGTTTCGGAAAGAAGCATAAACAACGAAAGAGGTTGTAGCGAATGAGGGAGACTGATGGTGGCCGAAGTGACCGTGCCGTCGTCGGTGCCACATCACTTGAAGCGAAAGACGAAGCGGGGCCGATCGTAACACGTTTATTTCTCGCCCGCACTTCAAGCTCTTGGCATGAGCCGCGCGAGCGGCGAGGTAGAAACGATCATGATGAGCGATGATGATGCTGCAATAGTGTCGTTGCTACGCGCGACAATTTCAAGCAAAATACTCGGTGGCTGTGAATCCACATGACACGAAGCCACCAACAAATAACCAGGCCGCCCGTCCACTCGCCGAAGTTCCCACGGCGAGTGACCGTGGACAATTCTAAATGTTCTGACCATTTTGCAAGTACACGGGTAGTGGGCATACACCAATAATATTCTAAGCATGAAAGAATGGCAGCTTACCTCGATAGCTATGGAGTAAGCCTCTTGTGTGACGCACGCCTGATGCACGCATTTAGCTGTCTGTACTGACGACGCCGTAGTAAAGCGTTCACTAAAGTCAAAAACGTGGCCACTCTCGTGCAGGTTTTCCCCTTTTTTAATGGTGGCATCGCGGAAGAACGATCCCACTACGATATCTTTAAATCCAGCTCGAAGCACTAACGCGCCAGCCACGGGCGCTTGCGCCGCCATAGCTGTCAAAGCAATTAAGCACTGTTGTCTGCTAAGGCTCTCAACGTTGCACGCTCGCCGTACCGCAAGTGACGCTGCGTGCGTCTTTCAAGGCGCCCTCTATAGGTCCCGAACGGAGTTTATACGTACGAACAGTTAAAATCGCGCTAACATAACAGAACAAACCGCCCTTTGAGAATGTGCAGGACGTACGCGCACATGCAAACACGACGTGGCTAGCAGACGACGCAGGGAGCAATCCACACTAGGCGCGCTTCAGCCAGTAGCCGCCAGGCGGCGACTCCGCTCGATCTCGCGGCCAATAGCTCGGTTTCGCTTGCCTATGGGAAAGGACGAGACTATCAGTTTGCAGACATTTAATTAACTTTATTGTATGCCTGGGTTTACGCAAGGGCGTCGAGAAGTCTACGCACTTCGACTACAAGCCGCAACAAGTCCGTGTGTTAGATTGTGTTGCATCACAACACAACGCACAGACGCTGCTCAACGCCGTCGGCGCTCCAAGCACCAACGCTAGAGTGTACTAGAATATTCTAGTGCACTCTACCAACGCGCAGTTCGCTGCGCGTTGGTGGAGTGCACTAGCGTTTCTGGTGGAGGCGGCATCCATGTCTAAAAAAAAAGTATCTGGAAAGCCTTACCTAAAGCCCATCTGACCGAGCATGCAAATGAGAGGAATCCTTAATGACAGCGTTTTCGATAGCGGATGACGTTCATGTTGCGTAGAGGTACTCAATAACTGGCAAAACATGGTTGTAGGACAGTTATAAGTAGTTATCAGGAGTCTGGCAGTACTAGTGCGGTTGGCGCCCTTTGCCAAGACAAACACGGACTGCTTGCTATTATGACGAACAACATATTCGCTGCTGAGCCTTTAAAAATACCACAACGGGCATCCGAATGCTGATTCTACCTAAGCCACGTGAAGTAGGAGAAAAGTTCTGCGACTACCTCGAACCGGAAAGTAGCCTACCATTCTATCGTCAGAAGTAGAATACTTTGACAAATGACCGAACACATTGTGTTTTATTGAAGTACGCGCATTACCATTGATCGGTGCCTACAAAACAAAAACTCCTCTATCTGTGTATATTGTCACGTGGTCGTGACGTCGACGAAGACAGCGGTCGGCGTTTGCAGGATGAAACTGTTTATTTGGCCGAACTTGTGGCCGGAAAATGAGAACTAGGACTACAGCGATACACGCTGTACAATGATAGCGGCGAACAGGGCGTCGTCCGTCGATCAACTGACAAGCGGTGAAGCGCGTCGGCATTTAAACATGTGCCGTCGAATATTCCAGCATTATCGCTGGCTGTAGTGCAAATTCTAGAATAGGCTCGAGTGTGCGCGTCTTGCGCGCAATCTTAACAAAACGATCTACAATGATCGCGAAGCCTCTCGAACAATGAGGCGCGGTTTGCGCTGAGCGTTTCTGACAGTCTTTGTGGGCGAGAAACGAATAAACCAAAAGTGATAATAAGAAACGCCCGTGGCAATGCCCCCCTCTGAAAAAGCATCGTCCCGATGCTTAAAACAGGACAGTCCAATGCATGCAACAATAAATAACAAGAATAAAGCAACAAAGTACAATAAACAATAAGCACAAGCAAGAAAGTACAATAATAAAGCAAAATGACAGTCCTCAGATTCGCTAACGCGTGTAATATGGTTTGAGGCGCACGACATGGACGACTTCAGGTCGTGCACGGCGCCGCTGAGAGTTCGTAATGCCGTCAGGGACAACCTCGTAGTCGAGTGCGCCGAGGCGGCGAAGTACCCTGTACGGTCCGAAGTATCGTCGGAGAAGCTTCTCACTAAGTCCCCGTCGGCGTATTGGCGTCCATACCCAGACACGGTCGCCGGGCTGGTACTCCACGAAGCGTCGTCGAAGATTGTAGCGACGACTGTCGGTGCGCTGCTGGGTCTTGATGCGCAGGCGGGCCAGCTGTCGAGCTTCTTCGGCACGTTGTAAGCGAAGGTCACGTACGGAAGGACGGCGTCCCACGTCTTGTGCTCAACGTCGACGTACATGGCCAGCATGTCGGCGATGGTCTTATTTAGACGTTCGGTGAGGCCATTGGTCTGCGGGTGGTAGGCGGTGGCTCGTCTCGCTGTATTTGAAGATCGCCTGAGTTAAGTCCGCAGTAAAGGCGGTACCTCTGTCTGTGATGAGGACCTCTGGGGCGCCATGACGCAAGACGATGTTCTCCACGAAGAACTTGGCTACCTCGGCGGCACTGCCTTTGGGCAAGGCCTTTGTCTCGGCGTAGCGGGTGAGGTAGTCAGTTGCTACGACGATCCACTTGTTGCCGGAAGTCGACGTGGGGAACGGCCCCAGTAGATCCATCCCGATTTGCTGGAACGGCCGGTGAGGTGGTTCGATTGGCTGCAGAAGTCCCGCTGGCCTAGTCGGCGGTGTCTTCCGTCGCTGGCAATCTCGGCAAGTCTTAACGTAGTGGGCTACGTCGGCAGCAAGGCGTGGCCAGTAGTATTTTTCCTGTATTCGGGCGAGCGTGCGGGAACACCGAGGTGTCCAGCCGTCGGGTCGTCGTGTAGGGCCTGGAAGACTTCTGGTCGCAATGATGAGGGCACGACGAGAAGGTAGTCAGTTCGAAGTGGCGAGAAGTTCTTCTTCAGGAGAACGCCGTTCCGTAAGAAAAACGACGGCAGTCCTCGCTTGAATACCTTCGGAACAACGGCGGTCTTGTACTCGAGGTACTCAATAAGGCCCCCCAGTTCCGCGTCGGCCCGTTGCCTTTCGGCGAAGTCGTCGGCACTTATGGTTCCGAGGAAGCAGTCATCGTCGTCGTCTTGCGGCGGTGCGTCGACGGGGGCACGAGACAAGCAGTCGGCGTCAGAGTGTTTTCGTCCGGACTTGTACACGACGGTAATATCGAATTCTTGAAGCCTCAGACTCCATCGTGCGAGACGACCTGAAGGGTCCTTCAAGTTAGCTAGCCAGCATAAGGCGTGATGGTCACTGACAACTTTGAAGGGCCTGCCATAGAGGTAGGGGCGAAACTTTGACGTAGCCCAGAGGATGGCAAGGCATTCCTTTTCTGTTGTGGAATAGTTTGCTTCCGCCTTGGATAGTGACCGGCTAGCATAACTGATAACCCTTTCAAGCCCGTCAGTCTTTTGCACAAGGACGGCACCGAGTCCTACGCTGCTTGCGTCGGTGTGTATTTCCGTATCGGCGCAATCGTCGAAATGCGCGAGTATGGGTGGCGTCTGCAGGCGTCGTTTAAGTTCTTGAAAGGCTTGCACTTGCGCCGTTTCCCACCTGAATTCCACGTTATTCTTCGTGAGAAGCGTCAGTGGTTCGGCGATCCGTGAAAAGTTTTTGACGAAGCGTCTGTAATAGGCGCATAAGCCGAGAAATCGGCGCACGGCCTTCTTGTCAGTGGGTGGCGCGAAGTCGGCGATGGCAGCTGTTTTCCGCGGGTCTGGGCGCACTCCAGACTTGCTGATCACATGACCCAGAAACAAGAGCTCGTCGTACGCAAATCGGCACTTTTCTGGCTTCAGGGTCAGTCCAAAGGCCTTGATTGCTTGAAGTACTGCCTCAAGCCGCCGGAGATGCTCGTCGAAGGTTGAGGAAAACACGACGACGTCGTCCAAATACACAAGGCACGTCTGCCACTTCAATCCGGCCAGTACGGTGTCCATGACACGCTGGAACGTCGCAGGTGCCGAGCAAAGACCGAAAGGCATGACCTTGAACTCAAAGAGGCCGTCGGGTGTTATAAAGGCAGTCTTTTCTCGGTCTCTCTCGTCGACTTCGATTTGCCAGTAGCCGGTCTTGAGGTCCATCGACGAAAAGTACGTCGCGTTGTGAAGTCGATCCAGGGTGTCGTCTATTCGGAAAATGAGAACTAGGACTACAGCAATACACGCTGTACAATGATAGCGGCGAACAGGGCGTCGTCCGTCGATCAACTGACAAGCGGTGAAGCGCGTCGGCATTTAAACATGTGCCGTCGAATATTCCAGCATTATCGCTGGCTGTAGTGCAAATTCTAGAATAGGCTCGAGTGTGCGCGTCTTGCGCGCAATCTTAACAAAACGATCTACAATGATCGCGAAGCCTCTCGAACAATGAGGCGCGGTTTGCGCTGAGCGTTTCTGACAGTCTTTGTGGGCGAGAAACGAATAAACCAAAAGTGATAATAAGAAACGCCCGTGGCAATATAGCGAAACTACCTCCATGGCGAAACACGATACCGCAACTTAACTATACTCGGCTGAGGAAGTTTTCGTTTTCTACTTCATGAGTTTTGTTCGAGCACGTTCTCTTCACGTTATTGACCTGAGACCACGGAAGCACTCTTTTTTTCTGTTTGGTGCTCTCGCATTACTGTCAGCTTAAGTGCGTGAATATGTCGTTGTATTGTACGAGTATGGCGGAGAAAACGTTGGACGCTTGTTTTAGTAAAGAGAGAAGACGAGGAAGGCCAATATCGGTTACTGCTTATTTTTTGCTCCCATACGCTATCGGGTTTGTCTGAACCTGCGGGAAGGCAGTGCAGAAGCTCCTCACCACACGTGACGTCTACTGTTCTGATAAGTTCATTAGTGCTTCGTATATTCGGCGCAAGATCAGAGAGCAGACTTGTTGCTGTAATAGTTAGGTTGCTGTGAAATTATTGCAGCCATATTTTGCTTTTGTGGTTGACCAACATATTGAGGGTGCCAAGAATCAGCCACTTAAGCCCGACAAACAACGCCGCGCCTTGTTGCTCTTGTTTAGGATATACTATTATTTACTGTTATATCTGTGTAAGCAATACTCATCAACACCCGGAAGTCTAACTGGAAGAAAAAAGAGTGATATAAACATTACGGAGAGAAGAATAAAAAATGCAAATCATTTATGAATGTTCTTTTATATGCGAGTTTCAATTATAAATATCATTGCCAATGTCTCATTGCTTCAGAATATGAAAGAAGAGACATGAGCAGCGAAGATTGAAAAATGAACATATTTATCTAACGTTGTGTTGGATTCTAAATTCAAGTTGCAAAGATAGTGCAAGTTAATTAACGACGGCGAACCGGAAACCTCGAACTCAGCAGCACAGCGCCACAGAAGCCGAGTCAGCCGGTCGTATTGGTTTTGTCGATAAGTTATCATAAATGATTAGAATCGAAAATGACATCAACATCGTTAGATTTTAAAAACAGTTTTCATTAAATTCACGCAACTTTATGCGATTTCAAGCACTGCAGATCTGTCCAATCCTCATCCTTTTGGAAATAGTTACTCTAAGCAGTCTTACCAGTCGATCAAGTTGTAACTGATGCGCGATTATTTTGCTTTTACCGAGTCTAAGTCATAACGTTGCATAAAAAAGACGCCACTCAAAAAAAAATACTGATTTGTTTCTGGTCACATGGTTTATATATACCCGCCGTGGTGGAGTAGACAAACAGTCTCGCCTTAATGCCGCTTGATGGCTGGCCCAAAGTTTAGTGCCATCCAATGCCGGCAGCTTCGGCTGCACTTCGACGGAGGCGAAATGCCACAGGGCCATGCGCTTAGATTTAGATGCACGTTAAAGAACCCAAGTTGGTCGAAACTGCCGGAGCCCTTCACTACGGCGTCTCTTAAACATACCGTGGTGCTGGGTCGTAAAGCGCCACAAATAATTATTATAATTTATGTAAATACGCATAAATGGAGGGTTCATGCAATGTCTACAAGGGACGACACAGCAGCCTGTTAGAGCCAGCGAAGCGGTAATAACGGGTAAAAGATGCAGTTGAGAATGACATGAGGTCGTATGTTCGATAAGATTAGACTTTGCAAAATCGAAATGAGTTCAGTGGAAGAAAAACATGAGTAAATAGCAATCTCTGCGTCAACGCGTCTTACGTTGTTCCGGTGACGATGGCAGCGTCTTTTGCTGTCTACGATGACGATGATTTGGATTGCAATTATGACCAATTGGCCGTAATGCTAAACTGTATCTACTTTGAGCGTGCCACTGAGTCTGGGTCGTGGGTATGCTGTTGGTCTCCCTGCTTTCTGAATGCAATCGGTTCGTCGATTCAATTGTTTTCTGTTCGGCTGTGTGAGAAGTTCAAAGAGTTTGCAGAGGGCCTAGTAGCAGCCGACTTAATTGGAAGAACGTGAGTGGGCACTCAACTCCCCCCTCAACCCCCCCGCACACACAGAATGAGAGAGAGAAAGAGAAAAAGGAGATGACATGTTGCGTGTTAATGTATCACTAAACGGGCAGTAACAGAAGAGCTGCGTAGTGGATAATGATGGAAGATTTTTTATTTTTACGCCATCGACGTCAACGGCGACGGTGACGCCGCTCAACGCAGGAACGAGCGCCTAAGAGCTGCGCTCTAAAATATAAGCTTGCTTTCCGCGAGTTCAAAAGTGGTCGATTTAACAAAGACCACTAATGCTTGGCACACACAGTTACAATGCCCACACTGGATGTAGTTTAATCAGTACTCACCACAATTAGCCGTGTATTCATGTGTCGTATGCTTGTAACATATTGTGCTTGCACTGGCTCGCGTTCTCACATTTCTAGCCGTTTCCACTTCTTTGCTTCTAGAGTAGCTAAGCGAGTGCGAACACGCACCGTAAAACGGCCTGCCTTTGTGTGTTACTATATATGGTGGTCACTGAAAATATGTCGTATACGTTAAAAAGCTTACTTCAGCGAATGCTAATCAAATAACAGAGTTTGACAGAAAAATAGAATCACTCGGAATAAGGTTTACGCGCGAACAAACACACAGATGTAAATAACGTGTCATGCGTTTACGCTTAACGCGTTGTTTTTTATTGACTTATTTATATTGCTTCATGCTGCTCTAATCCTTGCATGTACGTAAATGTTCAAAGCAGCTGGGTGACAACAAGATACATCAAATCTTCACATAATGAGGTGAAACTTGTAGAGTACGGTCCGGCTAGACGTTTTGCCCTACACCCAGTAGTTCGATAGCGTCAACTCAATTCAGTGTCTCTTTTTCAATAGTATAAAAAGCGTTCGTCAGTCTGGAAGACGCCCACAACAACATAGCTCGTAGTTTCGCAGTTACGACAGTGTCCTCTGACGCCGACTCGATGCGTCGACGGGGTGTACCGCTCGTAGAACAAAACAACCTCAGACGACGACCGTGTCTCCTTTGATGTCACTCATTCATCACGTGAGTTTAGAACAAATAACACAAAACGAAGCACCCACGCAGCCTTTTGCTGTCACAATATGCGCTCTTGATCTTTTGAATTTTGACGTGTCATGTCTTGTTTCTTTCGCGATAGACGTCCTATCGGCTTGTGTCTCACTCACTGATAGTCTAGCTCAATACACGACGTCACGTTACATCAAACCCGCCCCACATTAAAAAAAGACTGACGAGGCATGTCGGCAAGTGTGTTCAAAGCCGCGTTCAGTTCGGATATGATGACGTCACGTCTCTCCATCTTCCGTCTCCTTTACCCTACAGACCGCAGCTTCAATAGAGGCTTTCCCATAACTGATCACGCATATTTTTTTAACACGAAAGTGTTTTATGCCGGGGTCCACCAATGACATCCGTCACGGATATGACGTTGAAAAAATGGACGCCAACGGGTGAGAAAGAAAAAAACCAAGAAAAAGATACCCCGCTGGGAATCGAACCCACGACGTTGCGGCCGCGAAGGCAAGCGCCCGACGCCCTACCGAGTAAACTAACTCGGGAGATACTAGACACGGCGCGAACGCGCCTTATATCTTTCGCACATTCTCTTTCGCGGCGGGCGGAGCTAGAGTCTAGGCGGAGCGGGGCGGTGCCGCCGTCTGTGAGATGTGAAAAGAAGTAATGCTTCACGATCGACACTTACTAGCGCTTACTCCGAGATTGCACGCGATATCGGAGGTCATGGTTAAAGCGTCTCGATACCAGAGAGGTAGACTGGCCGCGCTGGCGTCGCTGAGGCACCCTTGACGCAGTTAAGTTCTTTGCCTTTGGCTTCGTGTTAGCGTGCGTCGGCTCATCGGAGTAGTACAGCTTCCACGTGCACCAACGGGATTTCCAGATTCTCCGCCGCCTACTGCTTCAATTGCGAGAGCACCGACTAACAAAACTGCTGCAATATGAGTTTCAGAAAGGACGCGATTTCGACGGGCGAATGTCGTGCCTTGGTGGAGCGAGAGCAGCGCCTGCGAGACAGAGGCCAGCGGGACGACGCACGCGTTTGCGGCTCAAGCTACGAACCTCTACCTCCCGTGTTGCTGAAGCGCAGTGTGTGTTATGTATGCATGAGCACAGGCGTCGGCTACCCATTACTAGAAAGCGCACACCGTGCCGTTTCTCTCCTTAATTGACGACGCTTTAAAGAAGCGCATACCGGGTACCAGTGTTGATTATGAGCTTGTTGATATCATCCTTACGGGGGATTCACGATTCGCTGTGTCCAAATATATGTTCACACCGTCAGCTACCACAACGGTTTAATCATGACCATGGGCGTTAGTCGTCGCGATAGAGACATGCTTTCAACATGGGTGCATCCACGTCAAACGGTGCTATAACTGTCAAACACGAATAAACATTGTACAAGCTCTCATATATCACTACACAATAAGCACTACTTCTGTGAAGACACGTTTCACTTTCCTGTTATACTGATTCCTATGACGGAGGGATCAGCCATGTCTTTTTGTTAGTTCTTGAAGTCCTTGGGGTGTAGACAAAAAAATCACAGCATATCCACGGAGTGCATGATGATGAGTGGGCGAAGCTGCGGAGGTTCATCGGTAAACCGTGAATCTTCCGTGAATTCTGCCCAGTACATCATCACCGACGTGAGATAGGGGGCATTTATACTAAAGGTTCGATGAGTTATGACGACTTGCAGCTCACTTTAATTTTACATGTACGCTGCGAATTTTCATTGTTTAGAAAACCATTGCTTTAGAAAACATCTGGCGTCTTTCGTTAAGCAGCTGGCGTCTTTTCCTTTTGCTTTAGAAACATCTGGCGTTCTTCCGTTTTGCTTTTACAAAACATCTGGCGTCTTTCGTTGGTTTATTTCATCAATAAACGGCGTTTTGAACATGATTTTTATTGTTTAATCACGCACAGGAGAAATCTCACCAGGCACTACCTTGGAGGTAAAGAATGGCTGCTAATGGGAATGAGAGACAGAAGAAGTCGGCTTTTAGCTACCGCTGCGAATTTTTTTATTGTTCAACAACGCACAGGAAAAATCTCCCACCAGCACCACCTTGGAGGTCAAAGCGTAAGACTGGTTACGGACTACGACTACGACTACGAGGGACGAACGGGTGCCGCCTTAAGGAGCTTCGCCCCTAAAAAACTGAGCAGTCAATAACGTCTGGTGCATTCGTATGCTTGTAACCGACAGCGTGATTGCTAGTTTATAAAAGCATACATACATATTCATATGTAAAAGAAAAATATCTAGTACGAGAACGACTGGGAAGGTATTTTTTTACATTGCTCAATACTGTGTTAGCAGATCGTAGATGCAGTAGTGTTATTGTATGTAATAGCTGGGACAAGCGCCCAAGAACCGAACCAATCGCCACTGAATTGCATACATGTACAAATAAACGCACATTAATTAATGGCGTGCATGTCACAGATACATCAAGAAAACACTATCGTAACTGCTAAAACTTATTAGTTTACGTCGGCCGCCATCCACCCATTGTCTTTTCAATTACCGTGTGTCTTAGCGACGAGTTTCTGGTCGTACCGCAATTGTTTGGACGCTTCCAGTGATATCTTGGAACTTAAAGATGAAAGCCGTCATCTTTTTCTCTTCGGTCCGAAAGCTTTGCACTGCCTCCGTGATCCGGCCACCTCTAACCAGTGGCGTTACCAGGGGGTGGGGGGCACACCGGGCCCGGGCCCGTGCCCTGCCCCCCCCCCCCCCCCCCGAAATTTTATTTTGCCATGACATACAGAGCTCAAAACGACACTCGATCACATCTGCCTGTGTCCGACCCCCACTTCAGATGAAGGAGGTGCCCCCCACCCGGAAAGAATTTCTGGCTTCGCTCCTGCCTTTGACCAAGCGACGGTGTCGTGTGACCGGATTTTAGGCAAATGCCTATTTTGTTCCTTGCGCTCCTATCGCGCCACTTTGATATATAAGCATGAATTAGAGGTTAAGAAGTGCTTTTACAGTGTTTTTATAGTGCCTATATATGCCTATTTTTGGCGTGTGTGCCTAAATGCTTACAAATGCCTATAAAATGCCTATTTTAAAATTGGCGCTTATATGAGTACTAGTTAGTTTCAAGTTTCGTTCCCGGGTGCAGTCTCAGCCCGTTATTTACGTTACCGAGCAACATTGACTGTTCGGAACTCCATGTAGTTCAACCTAGTCCTCTAGTACAACCAACTGCCGGAGACAACCGCTAGCAGCAATGAAGTGGGACACGCCGGCGAGCATTCACCGCCGCACTGATATGACGCGAGAAATTTGCGAATGCGAGACCGCAGACAGCCGACATCAGAGAGGAGAGCGAAGAGCAAATAAAGGAAGAAAAATGTCATGCGCACGCCGCTTTTGTTTTGTTTGTTATTTACTTGTAAGGTGTTCACTGCAGTAGCGTAGCCAGAATCTTTTCTCGGACGGAGCGGGGGGGGGGGGATTAAACCATACTTTATGTATGTTCGTGGGTGCGTTTGAATATGTGCGTGTATATACACATGCAAAATTGGTGGGGGGCACCGCCCCCCCCCCCACCTGGTTAGGCCAGTGGTTCACTGACAAAGAAATTGGCTGTGCGCGATTAGGAGGAATAGGAGGAATACCTCCCTTCTGGTCTTTTAGCGATAGGCTATCTGCTCCTGCTCTGTCCTTCTCTGTAATGCCAAAAAGACACCCAGGAGTGTGTTCATTCGACAATCAAAGCTCGACTCACCGTGCAGGACGTGGGGGAAAACGCTGTTCTACGAACCGCGCGGGACAAAGCATAGTTGCACGGCTGTGTTCAACTTTTGGCGCCTTTGTGCCATCTTAAGCAACGACATTTTTGTTTTCCTGTCGTAGATAGAGGTCGCGCACGTCTTCGTTTGAATTTATTCGCATTTAGGTCAAAATTTATTGTGCCTATATTTACGAGTTTAGAAGCCTAAAACGTTGTTTTGCCTGCCTATTTCTGGCGCCTAAAACGAGCTTTTTTGATGCCTAAAAATCCGGCCTCCAGTCATAAGTTTTGACAATCTGTGGTGTCATGATGACGTCGCATGATAACGCCACTATCAGTCGTCATCGCCTGGACAATGTCAGATGAGCTTTTGGCAAGAACTGGTAAGGCCTCACGAGACCTTACGAGCCCTTTTCGAGACTTCACGAGACCTTACGGCCTCGCAAAGTATGGCGCAAGTCGCGCGTATGAGAGCGTCAACGTAGCCACTTAAGGCTTGTGCAAAAAAAAATCACACCATCTCTCGCTAAAGGGGACCATGAGGCGATGCGAAGCAGCGTTTCGGCATGTAGAGCCCGCGTTTCAGAGGAGTAGGGGAAAGCAGGAAAGAGGAGAGGGGAAGTGGAGAGCGGGAAAGGGGAGAGGGGAAGTGGAGAGCAGAAAGGGGAAGGGAAAGTGGAGAGAGAAGGTGGAGAGGGGGAGAGAAGAGGGGAAGAGAAGAGGGGGATGGGAAAATGGGAAGTGGAGAGGGAGATGGGAGGGGGAGAGGGTGTGTGTGTGTATGTGGAGAGGAGGTGTGTGGAGAGGGTTTGCGCATGAGCACTAAGGGTGGTCACGCCGCACACCGACACCGGATTGAACTCCGCTATAAGATGCTTCACATCTAATATTAGCGACTACACGAGGAAGCTTATGGATCGTGCGTAAACGCATGGCAATCACCTGTAAAGCGTGCTTCACGTAAGACTCGCTTGTGTTAGGAGTAGCGAACATAGTTTTAGCGGGAAGCTTTCTTTTATATCGAGTGATTGCTGGCTTGTTTTGGATAAATCGACGGTCGGTCGAGAGGTCGACGTTTTTTAGCATCCTACATCGTGGCATCATTGTATGTGGGCGTGCAACTATATCAACATAAAGAAAAACATTCCTACATCTGGATATCAGCCCTGGGCGTCACAACAGAGAAAGTCGATATTCCAACCACAGCGTACGCTGCAGGCGCATGCCTCACCAGGTGAATAGAACGTCCTTAAAAATCTACCGTATGCCCGCAAGCGTTTCCGGACACCTTGAATGAATTAACCACGCTGACAGTTTACTATCGGACTGCGGTAGACCCTCAGCGTTGTTCGAGGCCTGCGCTGCCACTGGTGGCGTTGTTGATCCATCCTCTCTACGGAGCTTACGTACACACACCTAGGCGTGAGGACACGACGGATTGTACGCCAGAGAAAATTTCCGGCTTGGCGAAAATGTAAAATCAAACATGCTTTTCCGTGGTCGCGGAGTGCGCCTTCCGTTGGGTTACTCCAGGCGCCGACGAATGTTAGAAACAAGAGGCAAGACGCCTTGTCGAAACCGCCCGACAACAATGTTCCAGGGAAGGCAGCAACAATGCAGTTTCCTACAATAAATCTCCACGCTTACGCTTCACTTACACAATTCTAAAGAAGATTCTGCGTTGTGTTCTTGGTCTTTCGCGAGTTTCTTGTGTAAACACGTACGCGCTTACTTCGACAGGCAGTGCGCGACAATGCGCACTGCCTAGCGTTGTTCGAGATAACGAGTCTCTGAAAAACATGCGTCCACATAGGGATCCCGAAGGCAAACATGAAGGTAGTGTTCCTGTGACACCCTTACTGGTGTGTCTTATTACATTCATGCTAACTAAAAGTTAATATTGAGATAGCGCACTGTTTAAAGCAACCAGACATTCCACAGACTACATGCGTCGAAAGATTTCGAGAGTTCCATATTAGATCAGGATTTCCCCACATTCAAGGTTCTGGCCCGCATTTCGCATGGCGTTCCAGTGTAAAAAAGAAAAAAAGAAACGCTTGAAATTCAGTACATACGTCGAAATGTGATGAAAAAAAAAGAAAACAGGCTCCTCATGAAATACTGGGTGACTGGTGTAACATCTAAATACTTAAGGATCCGGGAAATACTGCAGCGTTCTTTAGCTAAGTTCAGTACATTCCTTGGAACTGTCGAAGACATTGTTGCTGCTTACCACACCCCGTCGAGATGACTTCGATGAGTGTTTTGATGCACCTAAATTTACATAATACCAAGTCTGTTACGTGTGCATGTTGCGGTGAGTTAGTCTCACGGCGGTGTCACAAGCAACAGCACCAGTGCAGGTAAGTTTCGAAAACCTTTCAGCACACAGCGAATTGCCTCCTGGCTGTCATAACAGCTATAGTGCTTTGCAATAAAATGTTTCTAACGTAAGTACATGATCAAGCAGTGGAGAAGGAAGACTTAGATATCCCTGATATCCGAAACAGCAATGCGAAAAGGTTTGGCGTATACCCCGTCTCTCAAGCATTCGTTTGTACATGTAAATACGATGTCCTCAAAAGCAATATGAGCGAGTTTTTTTTATTTATTTTTTTGTAAAGGACTCTACGCGTTACCAATGCATAACTTGTGAGATTCCGCTCACAGACGAATTGCATTACGCTTCCGTAAGACGTCTGCTCAACACCACACCTTTTTGATTTTGTTTATTTTAGGTGTCTAATTTTTTCTGGGCGCAGTTTGTAATATATCTGCATTTGCTCTATACATTTCGCTTAACAAAAACTTTCATCCAAGATTACAGTGTCCTCAGCTAAATATCGACTCAGCAATATTTTTTGTCGCGATTTACGACACAGTTCAACTGCATGGTGGCCGGGGCATAGCGAGTATATGTGCATTAGCTAAAAAAAATTCTAAAGTTCACACTTCTTTGCTATTGAGCAAGATGCGTCATTTGCATGGCGAAATATGTCGGAAATTGCTCCTCGGATGCTGCTTGGAATAAAGAGCAGTAAGCCTTCCTATTTTTTATTATTTCAAAGAAACAATCTGAGCGTCCGTAGCATGTCCTGCTGAGCTGGGCTCGCATTACAAACACGTGCCAGTTTTTGTCTTATGAAGACGTGTCAGAGCTATTTCTAAGCATAATTTTTGTTATAATATCACAGGATATAAGTCATTTAAAACGAGAAACAAGAGAACACCAATTCATACATTGGCTTTAAGAGTATTTAGATATGAAAAATGAAAAAAAGTGGAATAAATGAAATGACACAAGGGTTTGTAAACATTGCCTAATCACTAAGGGACTTGAAAAGCTAAAATATGCCTGCACCATCGAGGGTACAGCTACAATATGTGTAAGAGCTGTAAATAAACAAAGAAATATGATAGGCCCAAAGTGAACGAATTATTACGCATATACGATTGAAAAATGAAAAAAAATAGTACAAATTAAGTGCAATTATCCATGATTCGCGAGCCATATGAATTAAGAAACGTTTACGAGGTAAGCGTAGTGTCTCATAGTCGTGTACGTAGTTGAGGAAGTGGTCTAATCTATGTATATACATTGCAATGATTTATACTTCTCGGCTGACAAGGGAATCTATTTGCGTCTAAGTTCTTTGCTTTGTGGCAAAAAGTGACCCTGCAGATCACAGCGCAAGAGCGCAGGGGGCACTGTTTTCAATACGCTGCAGACTAAACTCGAAGCAAAGCCAACGAGCCCCCTTTGAAGGTCAAACAGGTCACTGCTCTAATCAGGCCACACGTGCGCATCTCTCTAAGACTTGTTTGACCTGAATCAAAATTTCAGATCACTACTGCATGGCCCGTTTGGCATCGGATAGTGCGATGGCCGAGTACTTTGTTGGCAAGGTTTTCTTGCCTTTCCCTTTTAACGGTCACGAATACCGTAAAGGCGGGCATACAGCGCGAACCCAAACCTCATATAATGCAGAACTCAGCTTTGTGACTGTTGAGGCTAAAGAAAATATCAATAAAATCATATACATTGGGGCGTAGAAATCGAGTATGCAGAAGTCACTTATGCTTTTTTGTTGTAGTAGGAAGATTGAGTCGAACTCACTGACTGACTATAAGTCTGAAGTTTTCTCAATATAGAATGGCCCATGAAAGACGCAAGAAACAGATGCAAGTAACATAAAAACAGTAAAGTTTCACAGAGATCGGAGTTTTCTATCTATCTGTCTATCTATCTATCTATCTATCTATCTATCTATCTATCTATCTATCTATCTATCTATCTATCTATCTATCTATCTATCTATCTATCTATCTATCTATCTATCTGGCCCGGTTACGACTGGATGTTCTCGTGACCACCTCGTTAGCGTAGTGTAGAGACAAACTGGCATGGGAGGGTAAGAGAGTTTGACGAATAGGACTGTCTGTTGATGACATGAATAACGTCATGACATAAATCCTGTCGCGTACATCGTCAAGCCCTTTCCTCTAGACACGTGTGGCATATACCCGTTTACCACGGGCCGCGGTAGACGGGTATGCGTCGCAGGTGACTGGCAGGTTATATCTACTTAGGAACGGCGAGAACAGACATCGGCAAATTAAATGCGAGAGCCTTAAGAAAAACTGACATGGGCAGCGTTGACACGACAAATGTAAAAACTAAAAATTAGGAATGCATCCGACCGACGCATTCTGCGTAGCAGTCAGGTAGTATACCACAGAGCCGCGCCAGGTCTAGAAACTGCTGTGGAAAAACATTCTATGCAAGCGTAATATCAGTGCAACGTCAATTATGATTGCAGTGCTCGCTATCATATATTACAAAAAAGCAATAAACAAAGCAATATGTACCCTACGATACAGGCATCATGTCAGTTTAGCGTCAGTTGTGGGTCCAGTGTTGGCTTCCCTCTTACAACAGTCTAATGAACATTACATCTCTATTGCTATGATCCAGTAAGCTATATTCAAGCGTTGCTCGACCCCAGAGAAATACGCTAACGAAATTTACATATGATATTCACATTGTCGTGCCGTAAAGTGCACCTCGTTTCGATAATATTGACGTATGTGCTCTACCGTGAGTGCTGACGTTACGTGAGACCATAAGCTATCCTTTAAATGCCTGTGTTATGAACGTCCCTGCTAAGCCCTCAATGCGCACAGAGCTACCATACTTATCAGAACACGTCGATCCACCGTGTAACGCTTGGCTCAAAGCCAAAAAATGTAGCATAAAACTATTCGCTGAGTGCTTCGCATGAAACAGATTCCCACAAGGCGTGGAATCGGCCGAATTTCTTTCTTAATGGCCCAAATACTTTACATAATTAATTAACGTTACGTGTAACTTTGACACGCAAATCCTCCTGGAAGGAAAAAACAGCACACCTGGAATACCAAGTCACGCATAAAAAAGTAGCTGTCAATTATCTAACGAAGTTTGCGTGCGAAAATTTACGAGACTGCATATCTGTTCACGAGCAACTTAAAAAAAGATTAAAAAAAATGATTCGCCTTATGCGCGAGGACTGCCGGTATTTCGTGCGCCTCGATCGAACGGACACGTAACTCCCGCAGCAATAAATCCGCACAAGGCACTAAGCGTCTGACGCAGTCCAGACTGGGAGATGGAGCACGAGCCCGAGAATATACCGAATTGAATTAGGCATTGACTGCCGTTTTCCGAACTTTCAGTTCGCAGTCACGCATGTAGAACTCTGCGCTTCGTCCGCACATTTTGAGTGTCCAGAGCACCGCCATCGACTGAAGTCATAAACTGACGCAGTATTCAAAAGTGCACCCATATAGATGGGTAAATGTGGTACTACAGTACGCAACTTGGGATTATTATGGGGCCATAAATTTTACGTGGCTCATAGGCTGCGTGGCTTACTTCGACATTCCCGTCGCCTTGTCTGCTGAAAATTTCATGAAATTCTGCCCTATTTTGTTTATGATTAACTGCCTTAACAGGACCTCGGCAGTTTAAAAGTGGTGACGGGCACTGCTTCTGGCACAGAAATGCGTGCAATTAAAGAGCACATAAATAAAAATAAAGTCATAAAACGCACTTTCGAGCTTCATGTCAACCGACATAAGCAACATACACCCGCCCTTATTGTCAAGTCATATAGTATATTGACCAAGAGCACTGAATAACAATGTCCAACCACAATATGTTCTAAGGACAGGCCACAAAAGCAACGAGGTCCGATGGTCTACAAAAGGCGCATAAAGGAAGCTACACATAAAAAAAGACGTCATACTAAGCCCGTACAGTGAACCTGAAGATGTTCTGCTGAGTATATTTAGAGGGCATAGCCCGGTTCCATAAATCCGAAGGACTGCAATGGCCCTCGAATTATCAAGAAATATATTAACGCCCCCGTCTCAGGCAATAAACATCATATTCAAAACGCTTTTAACCACTTATGTTTTCATACAGAAGCTCGAGTTCTTGTCTCCGTCTAGTTTTGTTAGGTTTTGTATGAAAACAAGCACTTGATACACATGGTTTGGTACTTCCAGAACTCTCATTACCAAAGTGTTAGCTTACTATCTATTTCAGAATCTTTTTATAATTACACACGGCTCTACGAGTGATACAATATTTCGCACAATCCCTGGCAGCGCTTCTTGCAGCCTGTGTAATATTCTCGCCGTTTTTTTTGTGTGTTAAAGGAACCATAGGCGTGCGCACGGGAGGGGGGGGGTCAGGGAGGCGGCCGCCCCTCCTAGTCACCTGAGTATAGAGAAGAGGGAGGCGCAAAGTCTGCTCCATACATTGACTTAATAGGGAGGGAGGGCGCCGCGATGAACCTTCGCCACCCCCCACCCCCCTTAAGGGGAACCCTGCGCACGCCTATGTAAGGAACCGACAAAATAAGGGCTCTGCATGTGTGGTCAAACAATGACGCCTCGTTCTACGCCATCAACGAGAGTCTGATAAATTGAGCGAACTAGACGACACTGATCTATGCGTAACGTAAGCTTGGCGAATGAAAATCTCGGTGCACCGTAGCATTGCTGACGTCTCGTACAGCAGTGCGTGTCAGGCTAAGGCGGGTATCGGCAACGTAAGTTTTCCGCACGCCAGGCTGGCACCAGGCCCTTCTATATTGCGTGTAGTGGGACATTATACTTATGCAATGCCGGAAAGATCGAGCTTCACGCGAGAAAGCGACGAAGGCACTGTTAGCATTCTGCGACGCGACGCTATATGTGCGCGCGTGCGTGCGTGTGTGTGTCCGTGTGGGTTTGTGTGCGTGTGTGTGCGTGCGTGTGTGTGTGTGCGCGCGTGTGTGCGCGCGTGTGTGCGTATGCGTGCGTGTGTACGTGTGTGTGGGGATGTGTGTGCGTGTGTGCGTGTGTGTGTGTGCTTCTACTTACCTCCCTCCCTGATTCTAATCTTTCCTTTTCTGTCTACCCTTACCATTCCCCAGCGCAGGGTAACAAACCGTGTATTTATTTTTTGGTTAACATCCCTGCCTTTCCGCATAACATTTGTCCCTCTATACTTACAGTGTAAAGTTGAGTGTGTACCACCAGCCCAAAAGGACCAAGGCGCAGCTGAGAACCAATTTTTCATCGTTACAATTGTCACGAGGCGTTCTGGGTGACCAAGCCCTCAGATGGTAGAGCCGAGCAGCGAGAGATGACAATCGGGACAACACCGAAACGTAGCTTTTATGAATAATCTCGTCGTCGTCTTCTCCTTCCAAGCCAGATCCCCACTACCCATTATTTCCAGTACAGTTATCTCCCCCGGGGAAAAGAAGCCGTCCCGGCTACCTAGGGGTACGATAGCACAGGGGGATCATAGTAACGCTTTAAACGTTCTACATGCACAATTTCGCGGTTGCGACGACGCTTATCCGAAGGTGGTTCAAGAGGCTCCACGATATAGTTCACGGGAGATGTTTGGTTCACTACACGGTAGGGACCCTGGTAGTTTGACATGAGTTTCGGGGACAACCCAGGGGTCGAGGCAGGCACCCAAAGCCACACAAGCGAGCCAGGAGAATAGGATGCAGGCGCGACCGCGGCATCACGGTGGTGTTTCTGGCGCTGCTGGTCCTCTGACGTCAACATACGGGAGAGCTTTCGACACTCTTCTGCGTGTGCAGCAGCCTGGGACAGGGTGGTAGATTCCGAGGCATCAGGGCGATACGGAAGAATTGTATCCATGGTGGAGGATGGTTCGTGCCCATAAAGCAGGAAGAAGGGGGAAAATCCTGTGGTGGCCTGCGTGGCGGTATTATAAGCATATGTGACAAATGGGAGAACATGGTCCCAATTGCTATGGTCAGATGCGACGTACATGGCCATCATGTCACCAAGAGTGCGATTGAAGCGCTCAGCCATCCCATTAGTCTGCGGGTGATACGCAGTTGTTGTACGGTGAATGATACGGCATTCTTTGAGAAGAGCTTCTATGACGTCGGATAGAAATACACGCCCTCTATCACTGAGTAATTCTCTTGGGGCTCCATGGCGAAGTATGATGTGGCGCAGAAGAAACGAGGCAACATCACGCGCAGAGGCGCTGGGCAAAGGTGAAGTTTCCGCATAACGCGTAAGATGGTCGATGGCCACGATAACCCAGCGGTTGCCGTCTGAAGTGCTTGGTAGAGGGCCATAGAGATCGACGCCTACGCGATCAAATGCACGTCCTGGGCAAGGCAGAGGTTGCAGCGGGGCAGCTGAACGACGAGGAGGATCTTTGCGGCGTTGGCAAGCGAGGCATGAGAGTACATAATGACGGACGAATCTGTACATCCCACGCCAATAATAACGAAGGCGGAGGCGTGTGTAAGTTTTGAGTACCCCTGCATGCGCGCACTGTGGATCATCGTGAAACGCCGCACAGAGATCCGAACGGAGATGCCGAGGGACCACAAGTAACCATTTGCGACCGTCCTGGAGGTAGTTACGGCGGTATAACAGCCCATCGCGAACGGAAAAGTGGTGTGCTTGGCGACGTAATGCACGGCTGACGGGGGGTGCCGATTGGTGTTGCAGGAAGTTTAGCAGAGAAACAATCCATGGGTCCTTCTTCTGCTCCAAAGGCATGTTCGTTGCAGATATGGACGACGCCGATAACGGCACGTTAGGTGAATTAGTCTCGCTATGTAGAGGAGAGCGAGACAAGGCATCTGCGTCGGAGTGTTTTCGGCCGGAACGGTAGAGTACTCGAATGTTGTACTCTTGGAGTCGAAGCGCCCATCGAGCTAGACGACCGGAAGGTTCCTTTAAAGAAGAAAGCCAGCACAGGGAATGGTGGTCGGTTATCACGTCAAATGGGCGGCCGTAGAGATAAGGTCGGAATTTAGTTATGGCCCAAATTATAGCCAAGCATTCTTTTTCTGTTACAGAATAGTTGGATTCAGCCTTCGTGAGTGCGCGACTGGCGAAAGCAACGACATACTCATCGAAGCCAGCCTTTCGTTGGGCAAGAACGGCGCCAAGGCCGATACCGCTGGCGTCCGTGTGAACTTCTGTCGGAGCGCTGGGGTCGAAATGCCGTAGGATCGGAGGAGAGGTCAGGAGATGACGCAGCGTATTAAACGCGGCCTCGCAACTTGGTGACCAGGTTGAAAGGTTGTGGTCCGCACGAAGAAGCTTTGTCAAAGGGTCTATGATGGTCGCGAAATTGCGGATGAAGCGGCGAAAGTACGAGCTTAACCCGATGAAGCTGCGAAGTTCTTTCAAGGTCTTTGGCCGCGGGAACTCAGCGACAGCTTGAAGTTTGGATGGATCAGGGAGCACCCCATCTTTTGACACGACATGGCCGAGAATGACTAGCTGCCGAGCTGCAAAACGACACTTTTTCAAATTGAGCTGGAGGCCCGCGTTGGCGATGCATGTCAGGACGCGTTCAAGTCGAAGTAGATGGGATTGAAAGTCCGGTGAAAATATGACAATGTCGTCGAGATAACAAAGGCAGACCTGCCACTTAAGTCCGCGTAGAATGTTATCCATCATTCTTTCAAACGTTGCAGGCGCATTGCACAGACCGAAGGGCATGACGGTAAACTCATATAAACCGTCAGGGGTGACGAACGCAGTCTTCGGGCGGTCTGTCTCAGCCACCGGGACCTGCCAGTATCCGGACCGTAAGTCGATGGACGAGAAGAATTCGGAGCCTTGGAGGCAGTCTAGCGCGTCGTCAATACGTGGTAGAGGATAAACATCCTTACGGGTTATCTTGTTGAGTCGACGGTAGTCTACACAAAACCGAATGGTGCCATCCTTCTTCCTGACCAGCACTACAGGAGAGGCCCAGGGACTGTTCGAAGGTTGTATGACGCCGCGTTTGAGCATGTCGCCTACGTGCTCGTCGATGACGCGGCGCTCCGTTGCTGACACACGATACGGCCGTTGGCGCAGTGGCGCATGGTCTCCGGTGTCGATGTGGTGGACAACTGTGGAAGTGCGGCCTAAACGAGCTTGTTGTAGGTCGAATGATGTCCGAAAGCGGTTAAGGAGGGCCACAATCTGGGCGTGCTGACTCGTAGTGAGGTTGGGGTCAATGCACCGAGAAAACGTGACTTCACGAGACGGCTCCGCAGGAGTAGCGTCAACGCCGACGGCGTCAACCTCGACAGAAGCCGGGTTGTCAGGCACAGTATAAACAAAGCTTTGGTCAAGTTCGTCAGCATGACCGAGACACTCAGCGTGGTGCAAGGTAGCAGGACAAGAAAACATGTTCACAACATAAAGAGCGCTGACACCCTGTCGAACGGTAAGAAGGGCAAAAGGGAGCAAGAAAGGATGACGGTGAGTAGCAAGCTTCGACGGTGTGAAAAGAACTGTGGAGTCCGAAAATGCAGCGCAGGATACGGGTACAAGGGTGGAAGAGAAAGGAGGAACGTCGGTGTCGCTGGCCACGAACACCCGAGAAGAGGCGCCGGAGGAATCTTCGAAAATGTTGCCGCCGAATGGAGACAGCGAAAGTTCAGCACGGGCGCAATCGATAACGGCATCATGAGATGACAGGAAGTTCCAGCCCAAAATCATGGCATGAGAGCAGCGAGGCAGAACGACAAACTCGATGTGGTACAGGGCATCGTCTATAGAAACCCGGACGGTGCACGCTCCCAATGGGTCAATCGGCTCGGCGCTTGCTGTACGTAACGAAATCGCAGAAAACGGCGTCGTGACTTTTCTGAGCTTAACCCTTTCAGCCCTGGATTTTTTATTCTGGTCGGGGAATCCTTTTGTGCGTGTTTTCCTAATAGTTATGACCTCAGAAGACCAAAAACGAAAAATTGAGCCAGTGGTGCAAGTATTAATGGATTTACAGACGTGACGTCAAATTAGGTCATCAGGGCTCAGCGGTTGTGAAATGAGAAAAATGGCATCTTTTTTCCTGCTATTCACTAGAGTACACAAAATGTGAACCACGTCTCATTTTTAAGCGTGATACTCATTGAAACAGCTTCGGTACGTCGATCCGAAAATAGCGCTCACCCGCCTCAGCTGACCCGCCTCGGCGTCACCCATGACTTCGGTCAAGCTTCTTCTTCTTTGCGGCTCCCAACTCCGCAAGCATGCCACCATTTTGATGTCAATCGCAGTGGGGATGATTGAAGAAGTATTCTCCTAAGAATCGGCAGTTTTGGTTTCATTTCCAAGGTGCTAGGACAAGTTTTGTGTGATGGTGTCAATTGACACCGCCAGGGCCGAAAGGGTTAAGACGAAGCTGGTCAGAAATAACTGACACCGCTGCTCCCGTATCGACAAGCGCATGAACGGCAATACCTTCGGCAAAAACGACAATTACATTGGTCGGGAATAAATGAGGACTTGCGCAGTTCGCTGATATCGCAGTTCTTGCCTCCGGAACTGCGTCATTCAGTTTTCCTCGTGGACAGCTTCAGGTCGGCGGATGAGGGGAGACAGAGAACGTCGACGAGGGGATGGAGACCGACGAGTACTGTAGCCTCGGGAAGAAGGCGCGGCGTCGAAGTGTGGACCGGCAGGAGCCGAACGGTAAGTGTAGTCCGGACCATTGCTTTGTTGTCGTGCAGAGTCGGAATACCAAGCACGGCGGCGGCAGAATCGTGCTACATGGCCAGCACATCCGCATGAGAAACAGATGGGCCGGTTGTCTTGGGTGCGCCACGGATTGAAAACAGGGGCCGCAGATTCAGCGAGGTATTGCCGAGCCGGGTGAAGGGGCTGCGGTGGTGGACCGTAGTTTCTTGTCGGCGTATAGTTTGCGGTCGCGGGTAAAGGTGAAGGGAAGGTGGGCGCAGGTGCGTATTGCACAGCCGCAGACGGCGGCCTCGGCTTGGCGGCGGCTGCAGCGTACGTAAGCGGAGCTGTCACTGGAGCCGGCTGATGAGCAAGTGGTACGATGCCTGCGACTTGTTCGTGTATGACCTGACGGATCTCGGGAGTCAGGAGCGATTCAGACGCTTGGGCGGCTGGAAGAAGAGACAGCTGGCGCGCGACTTCTTCCCGAACAAATTGCTTGACCTGGTCGAGGAACGACGAGTCGGAAGCAACAGCACATGAACTGTTTGTTAAAGCCGAAAGCGTGCCGTCTGGTATTAGAGCTCGTCGTGTGGAAAGCCGTTGTTTGCGCAGTTCTTCGTAGCTCTGGCATAGTGTAATCACTTCGTTGACCGTCTGTGGGTTTTTCGCCAAGAGCATTTGGAAGGCGTCGTCCTCTATGCCTTTCAGGATATTCCTTATCTTCTCGTCTTCGGTCATGGACGGGTTAATGCGCCGGCAAATGTCAACTACATCTTCTATGTAGCTGGTGAAGTTTTCACCTTTTTGTTGAGCACGACTGCGCAGCTGTTGCTCAGCCCGAAGCTTGCGGACGGCGGGGCGACCGAATACTTCTTGAAGTCTAGCTTTGAATACTGTCCAGGTGGGGAAACTCTGATTCGTGGTTGTGGAACCAAACGTTGGCGACTCCGGAGAGGTAGAAGCTGACGAAGCTGAGTTTATCCGCGTCATTCCATTTATTAGAGACGCTGACTTTGTCGTACAATGACAACCAATAGTCCACGTCTTGATCTTCAGCTCCACTGAAGATGGGAGGGTCTCGTTGGCGTGGCGTACCTGAACAGACGACTGCAGGTGACGCCTGGGGAATAGTGCTCTGCCCAGCATCGTCAGGCATGGTTGGCACGGGAGGGATCGTCCGGTTTCGGAGTTCCAGGTCTGGAAGTACCCCGCACCTCCACCAAATGTCACGAGGCGTTCTGGGTGACCAAGCCCTCAGATGGTAGAGCCGAGCAGCGAGAGATGACAATCGGGACAACACCGAAACGTAGCTTTTATGAATAATCTCGTCGTCGTCTTCTCCTTCCAAGCCAGATCCCCACTACCCATTATTTCCAGTACATACGCTCATTCACCGCCGTTCTACTCCCGCGGGCGATCGATGGAGGAAAAGGGGGCCATCCCTGATTATACTCCGGTGCTCATGCCGCATATACTCCGGTGCATCGCTCAGCGGTTATCATTGGCTGTTGGATGAGTGACGTACGCAGCCTCATCATGCGGCCCAACCCCAAAAACTATTGTTAAAGATCTCCCCATTCGCCCGTTCGCCCGAACCATCGCGAGATCTCTGACCGACACTTGCTTTCTCACGGTAGAGTTTGGGTGATTGGGACCCTTGTGTATATCCTCGGAACGAGATGATGACCATGCTTGTACGCCCTTTGCTGCACTGGACGGTGTGCAGCTAACAAGAAGGAGAGAGGATAGAGGGTGGCCGGCGCAGGGGGAGTCGGGCGCCGAGGGGGGAAGAGAGACGTTCAAGCAACAATAGATGAAGGATCCTTCTTTAGCTCTCTGACAGTTGTAAATATGCAAATGAACGTTTTATATCATTTGGACACCTACCGTCATCGAGTTATTGAAATCGAACCCTTTTATAACAACCAATATGACACAGGCTAAGCAACCTGAATCGAAGTGTAGCCAGGATTGTGCAAACCCTTCCGCCGCGTTCGGAAAAAAAGAAATAATTCGGTGCACCTTGATGACATTGCTAGCGACTACAAGCGTCAACAAACGCTGTGATCGACAGCAGCAAGTTGCGGGAACCTTAATCATGTGATGGTGCCATGCAGCAAACACACATTGTGATCAAGCGAACGGCGAACAAGCAGACGGTAGCGGGTGAAACGCAAAACTGGTGAGCGAGCTCTTTTGAATTATCTTCGTCATTCTTGTCGAAAAGTGTTAAAATTGGGCACAGTTATGCTGATAACCAAACAGGTTACCAAGACCATGCTAGCATTACAGGATGGCAGTAAAAAAATGCAGCGGAAATTTCGGAAACTCGTTGTTTGGACCATGTGTTTTTAAGAAAATATTGGTCATGACTGTAATATTTGGAGCGCTGAGTACCTCTAGAGATATGCAATAATGGACAACATCATATTTGTGGGTTGATTCAATAGTGAGTTATTAAGTGGTATAAGTAAACATAATTGTTAAATATATATTTTTAAGAATTAGGTTTACTTTAGGTCAATGAGGCACGCTGTATGAAGGGCTCCGGGCATTCCTACCATAGGTGTTGATTGAACGGGCACTGACAACACGCAGTACACGGTGTTTAATTTTTGAGAGAAAGCGTTGACGAGCTCCAGCCTCGATGATCAACTAAGGCTGGTAGCAAGGACCCAGGATATGGCTCGAACTTAAGGCATCCTGGACTAAGGGTACCTCTCATTAGCTATACCCGCAAATAATGATGTTTATTTTCTTGCATGTCTTTAGCGCCCTAGAATGATCTTTTCCAAATCGCGGCATATTGTAGATTAAGTCATTTTTTAAAACCGCCTGTGTAATTCGACGTCGCTGAAGTACGGAGTGCATTTAATACTACAGTTGCCGTAGTTTCCATGGAAAATTGTTGTGGCCAAAGCACATCTTCTGCCAGCCCACCTCACGGCCAATTTTTCGGCTTGGTAAAGAATACGTAAAGTAGAAGAATTGATGCCTGGGCAAGTTGGAATTGGTTATGGGGGGCATGTTCAAAACGGCGCAAAAACAAGGGAAAAAGGAAAGACTACACACCACAGAGCGCCTTCTCACAACTAACTTTATTAGAAAGAACATACACTATTTAAACCTTCACAAACACTATTTCACAGATACACTATTTAAACTTTCAAAAAAGTGTACATATGATCATCGTTTCGTAACCGTTTCTAATCTTTACAGCAACACATGTCTATGTATCCTGCCGACTATAAATGATGTAAGAGCACGTGGTACTTGGTGAAGGTTTAAATAGTGTATGTTCATTCTAATAAAGTTAGTTGTGAGAAGGCGCTCTGTGGTGTGTAGTCTTTCCTTTGTCCCTTGTTCTTGCGCCGCCCGTTTGGAACATGCATAATACGTAAAGTCCTTTGTCACAATTATTATGCCACATATCTTTTACATCATATCATTTTAGGGAACTTGACGATAGCACGCTTACACGCTGGGATTCTTGTGTTTTGCCTGCTGTATCAGCCACAGCAAGGAGCATCAGCCATGTCAACATTAGCGTTGTCAGCAGTGTTGCCACTATCAGCCACGAAAACGCAGCGAGGGTACATTTTTACGCAAACCATCTGGTAATAGTAGTGGGGTTTCGTGGCTGCGGCTGGCCCAGAAACCCGTCAGGGACGAGGCCAAGACAGACCAGGAACCATCTTTAGTATCCCGAGCCTCGGGATAGCCTCGCAACTGCCCGCTGCCTGCGGCCGCTGATTGCGAGCTGCAAGCGCGCCATCGTTGATTGTTCTGTTCTACGGTCGGCGCGCTCGCAGCCGCCGCTCCTATAAGTTCCACGTCAATTTGGCCATTTTGTCAGCTGCACAAGCCGTCACATAATTTTAGTGAAGCCTTAGTGGCATAAAGCTTTTTTTATCAGCGGCAACCCACCTTCTAAGAAAAGCACCAGAGAAACCCAGCGTTATATGCGCCTCAAACGTAAGAGTGAGGATAGCTTTGCGCGAGTAATGTACCTCTACAGAACAATACCTTGTTTGTAAAAGGCGTGTCGATAGGATCGTAGGAAAACAGCAAGAGAGGGTAGTGTTACCTTAAGGCCTTTTAGGTAAGCAAGCGCGTTTTTTTTTCCTTACGGGCTCACTGCTGTATGCGCGCAACTATTTATGCAGCACATCCGTCATTTTTGAGCACCTCCACATGCATATACGAATTTCACTTGGAAAACGGCAAAGCCGTCTTGACGCAGCAGTGGCATGTCTTTTGCCTAACATGTCAGAAGCACGTCTTCCGGATATGAGATATCGGTTTTTCACTCTTAACAGTTTCAGCGATCTTGGAAAAAAAGATTGAATGGAGGATTTTGAAAAGAACAACCCTTGCATCGACTCTCGCCTAAGCGCTCAGATTTCAACCTTTGTCAAGGAGTGGCGGCGTAAACTGAACGAGCCGAAATGTTGATGCATACGTGAATCCCGAGCGCGCGTGCGTGGTAAGGAGGAACGAAAACGACTCTGTCAGGCATTTATTTTATACCCCGAGAAAATTTTTTCTTTACAGTTTTTGAGTATTTTTGAAGCCTTAGGGTTTCCTGGTTATATACTTCATTAAATAATAACTTGAAATTTCACACACCGCGAGCGCATGAAGTCTTTGGATATTTATAAAACGCACGCGTAGAAATGTTGTCGCATGTTGTTATGTGTGCTTAATGGCCTTTTTCTACCGGTGCAGGCAGTTATCGCACGTGCTGTACTCATTAGCTCATGCTAAACGTAAGCAATATATGGCTGCGATTACTCTAGTCTATTCTAACGCTCCCTTGCGCTCTTGTACGCCATAGACGTTTTCTGCTGTGAATTTACTTTTTGTATAAATAGAACGCAAATCGAAACCCATTGGTCTGTCATTCTATGCGAGACATAAGTGAGGCAAGGAGTTAGTTGCAATTACGCGTTTACTGGCAATGACAAGGACGGGCCTTCTATACTGCTAGTTCTAGTTCTGCGCACACCAATGATAACATATGTGTATAGGCCCATGCGCTTGAGCCTCTGTGTGTGTGTGTGTGTGTGTGTGTGAGTGAGTGAGTACGTGCGTGTGCTCGTGTGTATGTGCGTGGCTGTGTTGACAGTGGCGCCATTTAGGAATGCACAGTAGCGTTGCCGCACTACTGTGCGCATGTGTGCATGTGAAAGCTACTACTGTGGCGAGTTTGTGAACCATTTTTTTAACATATACCGGTTGCAAGGCAGACATATTCCAGCGAATCCGATGTAGTGGGAATGAAAGTGACTTTGCCGAGGCTGTTATTTTATGGTGTAACTAAAACACATTATAGGATGTGCATTACGGAATGCAGCATATTACCAGGTGTAGAAAATACTTTAAAGGAGTACTGACATGAATTTTAAAAATTTTCGGGTTATTGCTCTAAATGAAGGCACGGGTGTCGAGAACCCTAAAAAGAGTGTCGTGGTGCCTGGGGATGCATTGCATATATTTTAATACCGCTCTTTCAAGCAGCAGTTTCGGTTTCGGTTTAGAGAGGGCGGCTTCATAGTGACGTGTCAAGTCTGCCCGTGACGTCACGGGCAGACTGCAACCCACGAAATATGCACCTGCTGTCCTTTGCTGTCAGTCGAACGTGGTTCATGATGAGTGAACTGTCGTCCAGTGCCTCCGACAGCAATTTCTGTGATTTAGGCTGCATGCAGAACCCAGATTTCGCAAACCAAGTGAGCCGACTTGAAACGTCATAGGGCTCTCCATGCGGTGAAGCTGCCTTGCAGATGCTGGGAGATGAAAACTTTAAAACAAACTTAAATATTTATACGTGTTTCCCGGATGCGGTGTGGGGAGAGCGTTAACACGACATGCCAAGGAAAACAAAAACGTCCGTTTTGCTGCACTTCAAAATCGTGTCAGTACTCTTTAAGCCGCTAATTTCATTTACAAAATCTTATTAGGAAATTATTGAAAAAACCATTTGTCAATGCTGACATATAATATTGAGGACTATTTGTCTGTCCATTGAATATACATTGATTTTAATGTTGACACCTATGAAAAATTGGCCACCGAAATTTTACAACAGTTTTATTGACAGAGAAGTTGAATAGTAGTGGTCTAGTTATTAAAGTACATTGTGCATTCAGAATTCTTCCTGACTGTTCTGTTGAATAATTATTGAGCTGCAACTGGAGCAGCATTGAAATTTGATGTTATATTGAATGTACACATAGAGTATGTTTTAATTGTCGTTGATTTTTTGTAGTCCTACAAGTGACAGACGCTACCTCAGTACGAACAATGCCTATTGAGGCGCGTGCTTCAGTATTACTGAGGCCCGTGAAGGAGTAGGCATTGTTCAAAAGGTCTTTTATAGAGCCTCTTGAAGATGCCTACTAAGAGTGCTGGTAAATATATGTATTGCAATTCCTGGTTGTATGCTTGGGGTTCTATACAGTCTCCGCAACTTGAGAAAATTTGCTGAGTGCACTCTCGTGGTTTATGTGACTACAGAGCTGTCTGTACATGTGCACTGCTGATGTATGCTTGCATAAAGAACTATTGGAGGCCTGCACAGTTCGAGTGTTATTGTGGCAGACTGTGCCAACTCACTCTTGAAAGGGAAACAGCAAGCTACATGTACGCAAAAAGCAAAGAATAACTTAAATAAGTTCAGTTTACTTTGGCTACAGCTGAATTACAGTTGGTAAGGCACAACTGCATGGCGGCAGATCGCGTTTTCAATAACTGCAATATCAAAACTTTTCATCGCCAGCTATAACACTTCAATTCTTCAAAACGCGCGTAAACCTGAAAACAAGGTAAGCTGGGCGAGAAAAAAATACCAGGACATGAGCATATTAGTCAACTGAATGACACACACACACGAACACTGGAGAAGTCAACTCTTTTATAGTTCTGTGAACTTTCGTTTTTTTTTTTCAGAAGCCCAAGGAAAAAAAGAAAACGCAATGTGCGGACATCTATCTTTATCTATGCAGAATAAACTGCAGATAAACGACCACCACAGATGAAAGCCGTAATCTGTTTGGTGTAGCACTTGTTCCAAATATAAAGGGTGAGACCCACCTGCGAAAAAAATTGAGGAAAGGAAATTGTTGTATAAGTTCGTACCTAGAAGAGGTCGGTGCGAACAGGCAAAAACTCGATAGCATCCCACGGCTACAAAGGGACGAACACGCTAAAATTAACCAGGCTGAAGTGACACGCGGGAGAACAACTTTGAAGGCGGCCGTCGAAACAGTCAAGGCAAAGTAACATCGTAACGCTAAAAAGACGCCCAACTTCTGTCCCTAAACACGACTTTAAACTCCACACCCACACATTCTAAACTATTCCAAAACAGCGCAAATAGCGCAAAGTAGCTTTGCAGAGTCATAATAGGCGCTCGAACGCAAACGCTCGAACAGGCGCTCGAACGCAAACGTTAATGTATACCTTGAAACAAGCGCTATAGGCGCGGACCCATAAAAGTCAGTACGTCCTAAAGTCAACAGAAATCGTAACCTACATTTATATGAGGACAGTGACCATGTGTAAGGTCGCGCTCGGCGTGACATCCCCCGCCCCCTTCCTCCTTGGTAACGTCTTCCCGAGAAACGGAGCCGGCTCGACGTGGCACCCCCTTCCTCGCCTGCCTGACGGATTCACGAGAAAGAAACGGCGCCTCAGCTTACTCTGCCCCCCTGCACTCCACGAAACTGCCTGTCGGGTTTTTGTCGACGATTGCCACGGGCAACGAGGACTGGGAGGTAAAAAGGACGCCCGGGAAAGACGCGGGGTCTTTTGCGTATACGGAGAGCTGCCGGCTAGACAACGGCACGACCGCTTTAGGCCCCACTGGGTCTCTTTTTTTGCTGTCCTTTGAA
>NC_051185.1:96391564-96471054 GCF_013339695.2 Rhipicephalus sanguineus | reverse complement strand
CAACACCAATGTGCTTATTCCTTCAGTAGCATAAATATACTTCACCACTAACGTAATGAAAAAACAGAAAAACTCAGCCTGCGCAGAGGCAGTAAGGCGATCAACGAGACAAGAATTCTATCTCCTTCGGAAGGAGGGAAATCGAGGGGAAGCTTACACATGCCTCGCCGCTATTGTAGATGTGATAAGCTTCTGAAATGAGGCGCGCGCGCTCGTCATGGTATTTTGACAAGAAAGTGGCATCGTTAAAGATGGATGGCAACCGCAACTGTTACAGTGAAGAGATAACTGACTATCTGTAGCTTGTTTTTGTACCTTGTTCAAATGCTCGCGCATGCGGTCATTAGCGCACCGCCCCGTTTGCCCGACATAGTAACGCCCGCAAGAAAGTGGAATCTTGTATACAACTTCTTGACAACATTCAACAAACTTCTGCCTGTGCTTCTTAGTGCATCTTCTTTTCTTTTCTTCTCGGTTGACTTGCTGGCACAGGCTACCAAGCTTATTTTGGGCAGAAAACAACAGCCTAACGCCTGCCCTGCTGACAACTTTCTTGAGATTGTGCGCGACTTTGTGCACGTACGGAATAACCGCAACAGGTTGCTTCGAGTTTTTCTCGGATTGCACAGCAGCTGAGCGCTTGTTTTTAAAGCCTGCTACGAGGCTTTCGGCAATGTTAGTCAAAAGCGTTGCTGGAAAACCTGCGAGCTTCAGGCGTGCTACTTGTGAAAGAAAACTTGCTTCAACTTGGTGGTCACAGGACCTGTCTAGCGCCGCCTTCATGCAAGCTCTTGCAATTCCGCGTTTAACAATCTTCGAGTGCGCGAGCATTTGAACAAGGTACAAAAACAAGCTACAGATAGTCAGTTATCTCTTCACTGTAACAGTTGCGGTTGCCATCCATCTTTTAACGATGCCCACTTTCTTGTCAAAATACCATGACGAGCGCGCGCGCCTCATTTCAGAAGCTTATCACATCTACAATAGCGGCGAAGCATGTGTAAGCTTCCCCTCGATTTCCCTCCTTCCGAAGGAGATAGAATTCTTGTCTCGTTGATCGCCTTACTGCCTCTGCGCAGGCTGAGTTTTCTGTTTTTTCATTACGTTAGTGGTGAAGTATATTTATGCTGACTGAAGGAATAAAGCACATTTGGTTGTTAGTCAGCGCCGTCGTCTCGTGTCCTTTCTTGTCCCGTCTTTTTAGCGCTGTTTCTCACCCGTAATCATGAACCAACCAGCCCAAATGCGTACCCTTCTACGTATGTATGCGTTGTGCCGGCGACACCAAAAAAGAAATGTAACATCAGAACACTTTTGAAGAAGGCTTCGTTGCGATTATTCCTGGTGGTGGAAGAGCTGCCATTTCTGCGACAAAATGTCAAGCTTACATGGGCGATTGTACATACCAGGTAAATTCCGCCTTAGCGCATGGCAAGGCGCAGTTTCACCGCAAGGGTGAAGCAATGAATGCGATATTAACAAATTGTAATTTTATGCTAAGTAAATCTAGCAGCTAACTGTTCGGGATCCAGACTCACGTAACTATAAAAACCCCTGGTGTAAGGAAACACATCCGCTTTAGGGAGAGAAGTGGTTTTTCGTGCGGTCTGTCGCTTCAACGCGATGCGGTGAGAGTACAGCACGTAGAAGGCTATACGAGCAGTTTGCTGGTATGCCGACATAGCGCTCGCGACCATACCCTTAAGATCAAAGGTCGCAGTTGTTGCTCGGGCAACGCAGCCCCCTCCCACCTCCCCCAGCTTTCCTCCATGCTCCTTCGCCCAACGAAAGAAGGGCGGAGCGTTTACTCCATGCTTTAGGAGCAATCGGCGGCAGGCCTCGCACGCGGGATGATGTTATCGCATGCGCCCTCCGTGCGACTGTGATGGTAGGCTCGCTTCATCTCTGCTTCAGCCGCATTCGCCACCATCGCTCGCAAGCTTTAACTCGCTGTCGGAACATACGATGCGCGGGGTGATGTTTTCGATTCAGACTTTATAGGGAACATGACGGCGACGACTAACACCCGTCGACAGTGTCCATATAATTCCTACTGCAACAAAAAATCATGAGTCATTCCATTCTGTGAAAGTGAATGAGCGATGCTGTGTAGCACACGACACCGAGGTGACAGTGAATTTTTATGAAAGTTACAGACACGCTTTATTGTCTTGAGCGGCGGAGGCGGTCATCGCGACGAAAAGCAAACAAACGCGCGCGCGCACGCACACAGAAACATACACAAGCATACAAATTTATTCTTGATCGGTGGTTATTACTACTGTTAAGGTGTTTAATAGACAGCACTCAACGACAATGAGTAATGGCGACAGTCACGGCAAGGCACGAACTCCCTGCGCGAGCGGCGTTCTTCTTCAAGCAACCAAAAAGGACGACCCACTAGAAGGCACTGGAGAGGGTAACCCATTACCATGTCCCAAGGCTTCTCTACAATTACCCCGGGTGCGAAAAGGGAGCCGTCCGGCGACCTAACAACTCGTCACTATGAGTGGGTCATAGTAGGCCTTGAGGCGCTCCACGTTGACAATGTCGCGCCCTCGACAGCGCATGTCCGAAGCTGGTTCGATGGGTTCGATCAAGTAGTTGACCGGGGATGTGCGCTCGACGACCCGGTATGGGCCTTCGTATTTCGGCAGCAGTTTTGAAGAAAGGCCACTTGCAGTGCTAGGGACCGAGAGCCATACGAGCGCTCCAGGGAGGAACGTGGGTTCAGAAGTAGTGGTGCCATCGCGAATGCTCTTCTGCAGCTCTTGTTCCTGCGTCGTAAATGTCTTGGCAAGCTCGCGACACTCTTCAGCGAGCCTGGCTGTGTGAGAAATAGGCGCACACTCAGATGGATCCGGCTTGTATGGAAGTATTGTGTCGATGGTGTGCGACGGGTGCCTTCCGTACAGTAAGAAGAACGGTGAAAAACCAGTAGTGCTCTGAGGGGCGGTGTTATAGGCGTAGGTGACGAAGGGCAGAATGGCATCCCAATTGGTGTGATCGGCGGCGACGTACATTGACAGCATGTCGCCGAGCGTTCGGTTAAAGCGTTCGGTTAGGCCATTCGTCTGCGGGTGGTAAGCAGTAGTTTTGCGGTGAACAGCATGGCACTCTTTCAGAATGGCTTCCACCTGCAGCCCGCCATGCAGTCATTTCAGCAGCCGACCAGTCAATCGCGTCCTGCGACATGGGCGGGCCTACCCCGACGAACCGATGGCGCACCCCCGACAACCGGCCCATCTGCTTTGCTTGCGGTTACGCCGGTCACGTGGCACGTTATTGTCAACGCGTGCAGCCGCCTCGAGTCGCGTCACCTGTCACCAGCCAGTCAAGCCGTGCATTCTACGACCCACCTCCACCTATGTCGCCGACGTCACGCCCACCTCCAGCTACTCGCCGCTCTCCGTCTCCACGACGTCGATCACTGTCACCCATGCGGCCACGTTCGGTCGCACGAGAGCAGGAAAACTAGTCGTCGCAGTCCAGGAGGCAAGGGCTGCGACGCTATCGAACTGTGAAAGCCCTCAGCGAAATCCATCGAATGTAATCGACGTGCTGGAGCCGCTGTATCCGTTATGGACGCAAAACTTTGCCGCTTACTTCGAAAAGTGATGACGCCACTTTCTGGGAGGTCCCTCCGTACCGCGAGCTCCCAGAGTATTCATCCTACAGCAGTATGCACTGCTCGCGTCGTCATTCAGGACGTTCTGTACGACGTCGAGTTCATCATAATTGCGGCATGCTCTCACGGACGTCATCCTGGGATGGGATTTCCTCTCCCGCCACGACGCCGTAATTCGTTGCGCACAAGCCGAAATCGAACTCTCACCATTCTCACATTTGACGCCGACAGACAGTCCATCGGCAGTGAGCAAGATCCTCGTCAAAGACGATACGAAAGTGCCTCCAAACTCGTCAACGGCTGTGTCGGTCCACTGCGCCGGTCTCTCCGACACCATTGCACTCCTTTCGCCGTCTGCCCGCGTCTGCACTAGGAAAGGGTTGCTGGTACCTTTCGCGACCGTGCGAGTCACTCAGGGCAGCACCGCTATTTTTGTTACCAAGCCATCCCCGTGCATTGTTACGTTGGTTCGAGGGGAATGTCTCGGCAAAGTGGAACCCGTTGAAGACGCACAAGTTCTGGACGCACCCGATGACTCGCACTGTACCAGTTCCCGCACCATCAATGCTGTTTCCACGTCTGATTCGTCACCTACTGATGTATTTGGTCCCTCCATTGCTGACAACCTTACGTCCGTCCAGCGTTCGCAGCTTCTGTGCTTGTTGGATGAATTTCGTCATTCTTTCGATGTCGGGCAACCATCCCTCGGCCGCACGTCCGCTGTCACGCATCGCATCGACACTGGCGACCAACCACCACTGCGGCAAAGTCCATATCGCGTGTCTCCCACAGAACGCCGGGTAATTAACGAGCAAGTGGACGATATGCTTCGACGCGATGTAATTCGGCCCTCCGACAGCCCATGGGCGTCTCCTGTTGTTCTCGTTGCGAAGAAGGACGGTTCTGTGCGGTTCTGTGTGGACTACCGACGGCTCAACAAGGTCACCTGCAAGGATGTTTATCCACTGCCGCGAATCGACGACGCGATTGACAGCCTCCAAGGAGCAGAATTCTTTTCATCTCTCGATTTGCGCTCGGGGTACTAGCAAGTACCCATGGCTGATGACGCTCGACCAAAGACAGCCTTTGTCACGCCCGACGGCTTGTACGAGTTCAACGTCATGCCGTTCGGTCTGTGTAATGCGCCCGCGACCTTCGAGCGCATGATGGACACCTATCTGCGCAACTTGAAATGGCACACGTGCCTGTGGTACCTGGACGACGTCGTCGTCTTCGCTCCGGACTTCTCCACGCACCTCCAACGTCTGCGGCATGTCTTGACCCGTTTGAGCAACGCCGGCCTCCAACTGAATCTGAAGAAGTGCCGATTTGCGGCACGGCAGCTGACAATCCTCGGCTACGTCGTGTCCAAAGACGGAATCCTTCCCGATCCGGCCAAGCTTCGGGCCGTGGCGGAATTTCCCAAACCTACGTCCGTCAAAGAACTGCGCAGTTTCGTCGGACTGTGTTCATACTTTCGACGCTTCATACGAAACTTTGCCGCCATCATATCGCCGCTGACGAAGCTTCTTGGAAGTAACCGACCCCTAAATTCGTGGTCGTCCGAGTGTGACGACGCGTTCGCAAAGCTCCGTCGTTTGTTGACGTCTCCTCCCATACTACGCCACTACGACCCTACGGCCCCAACGGAGGTACACACGGACGCCAGCGGTGTAGGCCTCGGCGCTGTCCTTGCGCAACGCAAACCAGGGTTCCCCGAATATGTCGTGGCATACGCAAGCCGTACGCTTACCAGAGCCGAGACCAATTACTCAGTCACGGAAAAAGAGTGCCTGGCGATCATATGGGCCCTTACAAAGTTTCGACCTTATTTGTATGGTCGCCCATTTGATGTCGTCACCGACCATCATGCACTATGCTGGCTGTCGTCATTGAAGGATCCCTCAAGCCGTCTCGCCCGCTGGGCACTTCGCCTGCAGGACTACGACATCCGCGTGCTGTACCGCAACGGACGCCAGCACGCTGACGCCGACGCCCTCTCGCGCTCTCCCTTGCCTGACGACAATGCCCCCTGCTCAGTATCTTACATAGCTGTTGCTTCGATCAGCGTTCACACTATCGCTACCGAACAGCGCAAGGATAAATGGATCACCTCGCTGATCGACTTGCTCACCGATCCGACGGCAACACCATCCACTCGCGCGTTGCGTCGTCAAGCCCACCATTTCGCCGTTCGTGACGACCTCCTGCACCGACGCATTTACAACGCCGACGGCCGCCAGTGGCTACTAGTGATACCCCGCAGTCTGCGTTCTGAAATATGCGAGGCCTTCCACTCTGACCCGCAATGCGCGCACTCTGGGGTATCCAAAACTTACCACCGCATTCGACAACGATACTTCTGGCGTGGGATGTACCGCTACGTGCAGAAGTTCGTTCGCTGCTGCCTCGATTGCCAACGCCGAAAACCTGCAACGCACGTGTCGCCAGCAGGTCTACAACCATTACCTTGCCCTAACCGTCCGTTCGGGCGCGTGGGCATCGATTTGTATGGACCACTTCCTCTGACTTCGGCTGGTAACCGCTGGGCCATCGTCGCTGTTGACCATCTAACGCGATGCGCCGAAACCGCCGCCCTCCCAGCGGCTACAGCGCGCGATGTTGCCTCCTTCCTCCTACACCGATTCATACTGCGTCACTGTCATCCCCAAGGCTTCTCTACACTACTTTTAATCTGCGCGCTGCTCCTCGGGGGCGCGCACTACATGCGACCTCGCCATTACGATGAGGTAGGCGAAATTGCAAAACAAAAAGATTATTTCAGGAGCCCTTGCCCTATTGGGAAAATAGGGACAAGCGAAGCTTGGTGTGTGAGTGCCTGAGGTACTTTTCTTTCTTTCTTTCTTTCTTTCTTTCTTTCTTTCTTTCTTTCTTTCTTTCTTTCTTTCTTTCTTTCTTTCTTTCTTTCTCTCTTTCTTTCTTTCTTTCTCTCTTTCTTTCTTTCTTTCTTTCTTTATTTCCTTCTTTCTTTGGCGTTGCGTAATGCTTCCTTCTCATTGTTTCCTCCCTCCATGCCGGGAATTGACCATCATCTACGTGCTTAGCAGCACAACAGCACCGTTTCTATAGCCAAACACGATGCTCATGCGTTCATATCCAGACAACAAAGAAATCTGGCAGCGTGAAATCACAAGTGACCTCGAGAAGAGATCAGATTGTCATATCAGAAGTGGCTGATCGCCGACAAGCGCACAATTGAGAGGGCACCAGTTATTGGAAAACGTCAGCTATTGGTAAACACAGTATGCGGACATTCCACTGTAAGGAAAGAAGCATAGTTGTCTGGCCAGAGTGGTCGGCGAAGTTCAAATGTGTCTGGCCATCTAAAGTGGCCCGAGGGCCCATTGTCGTCCTGTTTCCCCGCCCACCCCCTTACATGATTATTTCGTGAATCCACAAAAGGAAAGTTTATTGAACCAGTACACGCAAGTGCTAGAGCCGCATAAACAGTGTTTAGAGAATGTGGTTAACGATTGAAGTATAGGTACTCTACCACGAGAGCAGTAAGCGTTCCCTATCGAGAATAAGTATCACAAAATTCTTCCAAGAATGCATTCCGCGTAAGTACCAAGCTAAAGCCGAATTGCACATGCCAAAGCAAATTTCTCATTTAACGTACCCACAGCAACCGTTCTAGCCAAACTTGGGAGTTCTTATTAAGACATGTTTAACGTCTGATCGGCAACAACTGCCACGAGAGTAAATTGATGTCCTTCCACCATTAAGAATACCTTTATATTAAAAATATCAGAGGGACGTTCTAAGAAAGAAATACCGTTACATTACAGGTGATATTTTGTTCCGGCGCGCTTTTCAAAATTTTATTTCCGTGCATCCTCCCACTTTCTTGCACTTTGAGAATCAGTTCTGCGGAATCCCGCAAGGTGGCGGAAGGGTTAAGAAAGAAAAAATAGACAACCACCCAATTGTACCACGAAGCCACTTTCTAAGTATTCTTTCTTGCAGTTTCTAAATATTTTAAGTATTTCTGTTTTGCAAGTCCTTTCTTGGTATTTTTTGCGTTGTGCCATTTCTCACTATTTTAAGCCAGGAGGAGCGCCTTTTCACTCTTGCAGACAGCTGCGTTCTCACAATTTTTTCTAAAGATATCCTTGTTGTTTCTTTATTCTTCAGTTTAAGCCATGTGGATGCAGCGATATGGTATGTTCATTCACGGCCGAGCTGGAACGCTGCGTTAGCGTGCTTGTTTGTTCGGCCGGGGCCCATTGCACCCGCCCTCTGGCCCCAATGCGTACTACTATCACACATGCGCTGGAACGCAAGCAGCGTTGTAAGCGCTGCTTCTGAGCATGTCATGCCCACCTGCAGCATGCTCCAAGCGTTACGACGGCGCCGGCGAAGGGCCGACAGAGAGCAGTTAAGCTGTTAAAAAATTATGTCTCCTATCCACGCGGTGAAGATGGTTGGAGAGCAAAGCTGTATCAAACACCACACATACTCATGGGGGAGGAGGGAGCGGGAGAGAGAGAGTGGGGAGGACTATTTTTTATTATTACTTTAGAGTAATTAGAGTGATAATGGCTCTGTAGTCACTGTGTTCTGAGAAGATATTGCCACGCCGGCTTCATGTTTTATTTTGCTGTATTCGGTTTTCGCCCACAAAGACTGTCAGCAACGCTCAGCGCAAACCGCGCCTCATTGTTCGAGAAGCTTCGCGATTATTGTAGATCGTTTTGTTAAGATTGCGCGCAGGCCGCGAACAGCCTAGATTATTCCAGAGCTTGCGCGACCACCAGTGATAAGACTGGAATATTTGACGTCACATGTATAAATGCCGACGCACTTCACCAATTGTCAGTTGATCGACGGTCGACGCTCTGTTCGCCGCTATCAGTGTATTGCTGTAGTTTGACTTTCAGTTTCCCGGCCACAAGTTCGGCCAAATAGTGTTTCATCTCTGACGTGCTGACTGCTGCCTTCGTCGACGTCACAACCCCGTGACATCTGGTGCAGGTGCTGGTGCGTCCATGCTCCGGACGCCCACACGCACTCGGGATCCAAGTCCAAGTAGTTAAGAAAAAGAACTACAAGACATCTCAGACCGTCGAACTAGCCGCCAGCAGCTAGGACTCAAGCCAGAGTACCGAGCTCTTCCCGGAAACGCCGGGCAACCTAACGCTGTGATCTCGACTGTAACGATGACCTCCCCCCCCCCCAGTAGCTCCACCATCGATCCGGCTACATCAGCCCCGGGAGCCGCCAACCTTCCACGGGTCATCGCTAAAAGATCCGGAGAGCTGGCTGGAAAGGTACGACCGGGTCGCCATTTTCAGCAATTGTACAAGTGAAGACAAACTGCGGCACGTGTATTTCTCCCTAGAAGACACCGCTCGGACATGGTTCGAGAACAGAGAAGCCACGCTGACGACCTGGCACCTTTTTCGCGCCGCATTTCTGGACACCTTCGGCAGCGTCCTCCGCAAGGAAAGAGCCGAAACCTTGTTGGAGACCCGTGTACAGCTACCGAAAGAAAGCATCAGCATGTACACCGAAGAAATGACCCGATTGTTCCGGCACGCCGACCACGCTATATCCAAAAAAAAGCTTCGTTTCCTGATGCGGGGAGTGAAGCAAGAGCTTTTTGCCGGACTTGTACGCAACCCGCCCAAGACAGTCACAGAGTTCAGTTCGGAGGCCCCAACGATTGAAAAGGCCCTAGAAATGCGTACGAGGCATTACAACCGCCGCACGCCGACGACGAACTACGGGGAAGCACATGCTCTGGGCTCCGACGACTTGCGTGAGACGATAAGGGCGGTCGTGCGCGAAGAGCTCCGAAAGATGTTTCCTGCATCGCAACCCAAGGTGCATTCCATAGCCGACGCCGTTCGCGAGGAACTCCAGTATTCGCTGGGAGGTGCTGCACCACCGCAACCTGAGCCGGAAGCCATGAGCTATGCTGCCGTTGCACGCCATGCTGTCGCCACTCCGCGTGATCACCAACGCACCGCGCCGTCGCAGTTCCGTCGCCAGACACCGCCGCCACCTCCGACGCCATCCCGCCCGCCTGCAGGCCAAAGCTACACCCCCCCCCAAAAGACCAACGTTTTGCGCGCCCCTGACAACCGCCCGCTCTGCTACCACTGCGGGCAGGCCGGCCATACGTACCGCCGCTGCCAGTACCGACAGATGGGGCTACGCGGATTCGCCGTCAACGCGCCACGCCCGGAGCCAGGCGAACGGCCTCGCAACATCGACGACTACCTCACCGGAACACAGTGGCAAGAACGACGACCTTCCCGCTCGCCGTCGCCCGGCCGCTACATGTCCCCGCACCGTCGGCAGCACACTGGCCCAAACCGGGGCCGGTCACCTAGCCCGTATCCGGGAAACTAAGGGCAGCAACCGATGGCGGTGCGGTTGCTGTACGATGAAATGCCGAAGATCCTCCGCGGCCGCCGCCGACGACCATAACGCGACGAGACCTGCAGAACACGACGCGAAGCAGACGAAGCCCTGGTGACGAAACCTCGGTCCCTGAAGAAGACCTGTCGACGCGACGTAGAAGCAGCGGGACAATCCGACCTAGCCGTGACCCGACGCCGCGATTTAACCGCAACGCAAGGCGACGGATTAGCGACCTCGACGTACTATTCGACGGCCACAACGTCACCGCTCTCGTCAACACTCAAGCCGACTATTCCGTCGTCAGTGGACCATTCGCCACAAGATTGAAGAAATTAGGACCGCTTGGCAATGCCCCAAAATCCGGACCGCTGGGGGCCATCTAATAACTCCGGCTGGAGTCTGCACCGCAAGAGTCACCATCAATAACCGGACTTATCCTGCGAGCTTTGTAATCTTACAGCATTGCTCCAGGGATGTGATACTTGGGATGGACTTCCTAAGCTACCACGGCGCCGTCATCGATCTGAAGTCTGTGTCATTAACACTAACCTCAGAAAAAGCGCTGCCGCTACACACGACGCCAGAAAACCCCGTATTGAATGTGATAGAGGAGCACGTCACCATTCCGCCTCTCTCCAGCATCATCATTTCCGTCGGCACCGAAGAACCCGTAGACCTTGAAGGTGTCATCGAGGGCAATCAGCACCTACTTCTGAACCGTCAGATCTGCGTCGCAAGAGGCATAGCCGAGCTACGTGATGGAAAAGCAAAGGTAGTGCTGACAAACTTCATCCACGAATATAGGCACCTCAACATTGGTACGACGGTCGCCTACATCCACGAATTCGTGGACCCCAGCAATGCTTTCGCCCTCTTCGATGCTAACGAACCTGCTTCGACAGATCGACAAACCCAACCAGATTTCGACGTCAACCCGAGCCTCCCGCAGCACAAGCAAGACCAGCTAAAAGCCCTGTTTCTACAATTCAAGGACTGCTTCTCGTCGTCGTCAAGAATTCGACACACCCTAGTCGCGAAACATCGCATAATAACAATAGAAAGTGCCCGACCAATCCGTCAGAGCCCGTACTGAGTTTCAACGCGAGAACGCGAGGCCGTCAAGAAACCGGTCGACGAAATGCTACGCGACGACATCATCCAGCCGTCCAAGAGTCCGTGGGCGTCAACTGTGGTGTTAGGGAGGTAGAAGATGGAGGCCTACGTTTTTGCGTCCACTATCGTCGCCTTATCAAGGTCACGAAGAAGGACGTGTACCCTCTCCCACGAACAGACGACGCCCTAGGTCGACTCCGGAACGCCAAGTACTTTTCGTCGATGGACCTCAAGACCGGCTACTGGCAAATCGAAGACGACGAGAGAGACAGAGAAAAGACTGCCTTCCTAACACCAGACAGCATGTTCGAGTTCAAGGTCATGCGCTTTGGTCTTTGCTCGGCACCCGCGACTTTCCAACGTGTCATGGATACAGTACTGGTTGGCTTGAAGTGCGAGACTTGCCTCGTGTACTTGGACGACGTCGTTGTGTTTGCCTCAAACTTCGACGAACACCTACGGCGGCTTGAAGCTGTACTTCAAGCAATAAAGAGTTCCGGACTCACCCTCAAGCCAGAAAAGTGTCGCTTTGCGTACGAGGAGCTCTTGTTCTTGGGACGCCTGATAAGCAAATCCGGAGTATGCCCTGACCCGCAGAGGACAGTCGCCATCGCTACAATCCCGCCACCTGCCGACAAGAAGGCCGTGCGTCGATTTCTCGGCCTGTGAGCCTATTACAGGCGGTTCGTCAAAAACTTTGCCCGCATCGCTTAGCCACTTACTAACCTTACCGGGACCGACGTCGAGTTCAAGTGGGAAACACCGCAGAAGGAAGCATTTCAAGAACTAAAACGAAGCCTGCAGACGCCTCCGTTACTCGCGCATTTCGACGAATACGCCCAAGCAGAAGTGCAGACCGACGCAAGCAATGTAGGACTCGGCGCCGTTCTTGTGCAGAGGACTCACGGATTGGAAAGGGTAATCAGCTATGCTAGCCGGGCGCTATCAAAGGCGGAAGCCAACTATTCTACGACAGAAAAGGAGTGCCTTGCTATATTCTGGGCTACATCAAAGTTTCGCCCCTACCTTTACCGCAGGCCCTTCGAACTTGTGAGCGACCACCACGCCCTGTTTTGGCTAGCTAACTTGAAGGACACTTCAGGTCGTCTCGCACGATAGAGCTTGAGACTTCAAGAATTCGACATTACCCGCGTTTACAAGTCCGGAAGAAAACACTCTGACGCCGACTGCCTGCCTCGTGCCCCCGTGGACCCGCCGCCGCAAGACGACCAGGATGATGACTACTTCTTCGAAACCATAAGTGCCGACGACTTCGCTAAACAACAGCGATCCGACCCGGAACTCAGAGGCCTTATGGAATACCTCGAAGGCAAGAACGCCATCGTTCCGAAAGTGTTCAAGCGAGCACTGGCGTCGTTCTTCTTAGGCAACGGCGTTCTCCAAAAGAAGAACTTCTCACCATATCGAGCCAAGTACCTTCTCGTGATGCCTTCAGAATTGCAACCAGAAGTCCTCCAGGCCCTGCACGACGACCCGACAGCAGAACACCTCGGTGTTTCCCGAACCCTGGCAAGAATAAAAGTGCTACTGGTCGCGCCTTGCCCCCGACGTCACTCGCTACGTAAGGACATGCCGAGACTGTCAGCGACGCACGACACCGCCAACAAGAGCAGCGGGCTTTCTTCAGCCGATCAAGCCACCTCGGCGACCATTCCAGCAGGTCGGGATGGACCTCCTGGGACCCTTCCCAACGTCGACTAGTGGTAATAATTGGATCGTCGTAGCTACCAACTACATGACCCGCTACAGCGAAACAGGGGCCATACCTAGAGGCAGTGCCGCCGAGATACGGCGTTTACTACGGAGCTAACTCAGGCGATCTGAAGCGATCTTGCGTACAGCCAGACAAGCCACCGCCAGACCACTGCCTACCACCCTAAGACCAATGGCCTCACCGAGCGGCTAAATAAGACCATCACCGACATGCTGGCTATGTACGTTGGCGTCGAGCACAAGCCGTGGAATGCCATCCTTGCGTACGTGACATTCGCATACAACACCGCTGTGCAAGAAACGAGGCAGGTGACACCTTACACGTTGGTCTACGGAAGGAGCCCAGCAACGACGCTCGACGCAATGCTGCCAACAGTCACCGACGAAGACAATCTCGACGTCGCTGCCTATTTGCAACGCACCGAAGAAGATCGACAGCTCGTCCGCCTGCGCATCAAGGACCAGCAGAGGGTCGACAGCCGCCGCTATAATCTTCGACGACGCCACATGGAATACCAACCCAGCGACCGTGTGTGGGTTTGAACGCCGATACGCCGTCGGGGACTTAGCGAGAACCTTCTTCGGCGATACTTCGGGCCATACAAGGTGCTTCGACGTCTCGGCGCTCTAGACTACGAGGTTATTCCGACGGCATTAAGAGCTCTCAAAGGCGCCGTGCACAATCTGAAGTCGTCCATGTCGTGCGCCTTAAGCCGTTTTATGCGCGTTAGCGAACCTTAGGGCTGTACCTTTTGTTTTAATATTGTAATTTTGCTTGTACTTATTGCTTGTTGTAATTTATTTCTGTATGCACTTATTTTTCTATGTTCTGTCACAAGCATCGGGACGATGCTTTTTCGGAGGCGGGCAATGCCACGCCCGCTTCATGTTTCATTTTGCTGTATTCGGTTTTCACCCACCAAGACTGTCAGCAACGCTCAGCGCAAACAGCGCCTCATTGTTCGAGAAGCTTCGCGATCATTCTAGATCGTTTTGTTAAGATTGCGCGCAGGCCGCGAACAGCCTAAATTATTCCAGAGCTTGCGCGACCACCAGTGATAAGACTGGAATATTCGACGTCACATGTATAAATGCCGACGCACTTCACCACTTGTCAGTTGATCGACGGTCGACGTTCTGTTCGCCGCTATTAGTGTACTGCTGTAGTTTGACTTTCAGTTTCCCAGTCACAACTTCGGCCAAATAAAGAGTTTCATCTCTGATGCGCTGACTGCTGCCTTCGTCAACGTCACGACCATTATATTTCGCAACTTTTCCTTCAAAACCGGAAATCGGTAGGCGAAGCAGACGCTCTGCGCGAGAAACAAGTGTATCACTCGGTGCTCGCGCCACAAAATATATACGCAGGACGTATTCTTCTAATAACTAAGAATTATTCACATTACTGCGCAGCCTGCTCTAGGAGAGCGGTATAAGGAAGCCAAACTCAAGGTTACTGCTCCACGACAGCGCCGCGCTGCGGCTCTGGAGAGAAGATATGGAGAAACTGGGTGCAGGCGGTGCCGACTCAGCCTGCTTGTCGGCAGCGGGAACACGCGCGCGCGCGCGTTGCTCAGTCGGTGCGGGGAACTGGGGCACCGTGCCGACAGCTTGGCACGATGAATCGAGAGGCTTGCATTGCGAAGCTACACTTGCGCGTTGGCAGAAGGGATCCCGCGGAAGCGGAAGCGGGGAGAGTATAGCTGCGTCGTGTCCTGCCACAACAGTGCAGACAACACCAAGGCACGCGATTCACGTGTGAAACTGTATCGGTTCCCGGGCGTGCCCCACGAGAAATAAAGGCGGCAAGCGTGGATAACTGACAGCGCTGTCTCGCCTTCTATTTTGGCTGTCTGAGTTCATCGCTTTCGTTCGTTTCGACTACCTGAATCGGTACGTAAAGCGGCGCATGCACGCAGCGACTACAGTAATGATTACTCGCTGTCTCCTCGCATTGTGAAAGTCCAGTTATGGTTGTAGGTGAAAAACTGTGTTTTGATTCCCCGTGTTCGTGAGACCTACCCGTCGTTGTTGAACGTTCACACTCGCGTTATACCGTTAGCGTTGCGCGGTTGGTTGAATTCAACTTAACTCGACACATTGTCAAAAATTCGGCGCCTGCAATTTACGCGTCGGGAAGGCTGCTTTATCACGCCGTAACAGACGTCTGTGCATTTTCAGCAACCTTTGACATCGTTCTGCTGGTTCATTGTTTTTGTCGCGTTATTTAGTTGATATATATATATATATATATATATATATATATATATATATATATATATATATATATATATATATGCCGCTAAATATAACTGGCAGTTAATGCATGCTTTGTAATTGCCACCTTGCACTGGCCACCTTCTAATTTTGTGCGATTTTCGAGCCGCGTTCACGCAGCAGGTTTTATACGTGTGTAAAGTCGATATCCCCATAAAGAGAGAGTGCAAGCATGACGCCAGAGCCGAATAAACGAGGCGAGCAGTTCATCTCGCCTCACAGTGGTTGAAGCTCAGCTAGCTGCCTCGCGTCTTAATCGGCGGGTGATCCTCCAGCGGCACGGATGACTTTACTAACCTCTGCGGAAAAAGTACCACGGCAGTGTTATTTCTTTCTTTCGCACGCCGCAAACGTTGGTTCACGAAAGTTCACGGCTGCTACCGCAAGCATGCCATATCAAAACAGCAATCATATGATTTATGGTCCACAACGCAGTACATCGATAGCGTGCACGGCTTCATTTCGGAGTTCATATGGACCACTACACATATTTAACATGACAGAATCAGACTTACCTCGAGGTATACGCCCTACACGCTCTAATGGCGACTTGGGAAATGCATTTCGCTTTGAGTCGGGCGTCGTTTTCGTCGATGGTTTGCTCTTCACCGTAAACGTGATTGACGAGCTTTTCTCCTTTTATCAAGTTGGCTTTTCAGAAGCGCCTGTCCAGCCTGAAAATATTTTGAAGCCGCACTGCAGGCGGTACATTGTGAGGTCCGCAAGTGCACCGTGAGAGCTCTGCACGTGCACGGAAGCGAGCGGCAGCGCGATGGAGAGAAGAGAAAATGCGCTTTGTTTGCCCCCAGTTTCTATTTTTATGCCAGAGATGGCGCTACCTGTCAAGAGTAGCAGCGCCACTAAGCGATGCTCGTTCGTACGAAGAAAATATCCCACTAGACGTACTAATCGCTCAGCCCTAATTTTACAAAACGACCACCGGCAGCTAGCACTTCTTCTGGAGCCAAATCATAAATGTCGAAGCCTACGTCTCATCAAACACAACCAGGTCAACCACTACAGTAAATCCTGCTAGTTTTCCTCGAGTACTTCGTTAACCACTGAAAAAATAGCAATATGTTGGATTGAATTACTAAGTCTTTGTTGTACAAAGTAAGTTATTTTAATTCAATCATCTTAGAAATGCGTTCCAAGAGAGAAACCCCACAATATTATGGGTGATGTTATGCTCTAACGAGTCTTTCTAAACTTTATTTCAGTGCAGGTTCATGCCGTGCCCAGGCTGTGAATGCGCCTATTGGCGATGACGCTGCCGATACCCGGGCGCATTGTCAGTTGGTCTTTAATTAAGCAGCAAAAGACGGAAACACAGGAGAAAGAAGACGACAATACTAGGCGCTTGTCATGTTGCCTTCTTTGTCTCGTGCTTCCGTCTGTTGCGCTGCCTTAAAGATGAGACTTAACCATCTCGCCCAGACTCGCATCTTTTGGAATGCTGAGCGTACCACTCTCGCGATCAGCATGCGCAGGGCTGGTAAATGTTACCGCTTAACTTGCATAAGCAGTCAGACTTTTCTTGTTAAGGGGGAAGCGCAATATGCCGCATCAAACGCGAACAGTGACAGTCGGCGATGCACAAAATCGTCTGATGACGTCATGCTATGATGTTACGACGTCACAAGTCGCCAATATTTTTGTCGTCGTCACCTATGACGTCAAATAACGTGACCTCAGATGACGTCATCACTTGACATTGTCCCTTCTTCTAAGAAGGGCCGATCGCGACGCGAACAAGAAGGCGTATTTCACCATGGAGTCGTCTTAGGCAAATGCCTAACGGACCGTGTGACTTTTTTTATCCTGCTATTACCAAATTTTAGTGTTTAGGTCGCATCGCATGGGGTTTCCATATGCGAGGATTACTAATCCTGGACGTCGACAGCACGCATGTATACGTACCGTGTAAATAAGCAACCGCGCACTGTTTTGTTTATCGCTCTGCATAATATGTCTCACCATTCTAATTCAACGAAGGACGGAGAATTTTAAGGTCTCGTTTTTCTATGTTAGACGCAGCATTAGTTAGAACTGATAGAAAAAAAAGTCAAGGAAAGTATAGGGGATTTTATTTGTGGAAATATAATGTAAATATAATGTAAATGTGAAACTAAAGTGGACGAAAAGAGGACTTGCCGCCGGCAGACACCGAACCTGCGACCTTCGAACAACTCGTCCGATGTTCCATCACTGACCTGCGGATGTGGTCATGCTCCCGTCCACTTTTTGGGGTATATGTGTGTATTTTATACCTATTCGTACAATTTTCCTTTTAAGGCAGAAAGTAATTCTTCATGTTCCCCATCGACGGCAATGGCAAACTTCAACAAGGAAGCGGCCGTATGACCGAATGGGAAGATAGCCGTCAATTGGGAACTTCAAAAATCACTTTGTTCCTTAAAACAAACATTGAATTATAAAACCTCGCCATATAAGAAGAACCAGTTATTTGCTTCCGATAGAGGTATAAAGCTGATGTTCAACTGGAGCACTACGTGGTGTGAATTGCGTCTCATTGTAAACAAAAAAACCCGCATTTCCCCGAAGGGGAGTATGAGGAAGTGCGAAGCACGGGGTGATGCTATGAGGGGGCGCGCGCGACTAAACTGCAGAGCCGAGCGAAGGAGACGGCAGCGAGAGAGCACGCGCCAGCCGACCCACGGAGGTCTGGCCGTTTGTAAGTGCAAAGCACTTTTACTGATGATGATGAGCTGTCTTCCGAACTCGTTCCAAAGAACCCGCAACGCGTTCAACTTGTTGGCGGCGTTGCGCACGGCCGAGATGGGGCTCAGGTTGTTGTCGAACCACAGTCGATCGCACACCGCGCAGCTATATCCGAAGCTGCGGTCCAGGAAGTCTCGCTTGAAGCGCGCGTCCGGCCGATCGAATTCGATGGCCCGCGCTCGCTCACGCATCGCGCGTCCCCGCGCCAGATCGGCTTCGGGGTGCTCGGCTCCCTTCGCACGCTTTCGTTCGGCGTCTCGCCGCCGGCCTTCATCACCACAGGCAATGCGCGGGGCGCGCGCAGCCACGGAGCGGAGGGTGGAGCGCGCGCAGTCACGTGGGGCGTGACGTCGCTGCGCCGTTGCTACAGACGCTCCTCTCCGCTCCTCGCGCCGTTGCTATGGGACGGCGTATTCAGGGTCGCTTATAAAGTGCATTCGCACATAAAATCATGATTTTCTCAAATTCGTGACCTTTTCTCATAAGACAAAGAAACATCAGTGGTCTCCAAATATATTTAGTGCAAAAAATACCTTTTGTAGAGTAAGTACACATTATTCAGATATTCATTGACAGCGCAATATTACAAAGGAAAAAAATTCAAACATGGAACATTTCGGCAAAACGTCTGAGGCGTATATTGCAGAAAATTTGCTGTACTATAATTGAGCTTCAAAAAACCTTACACAAACGCTCCCGCTTAATATGTAAACCAAATTTGGTATTGCAATAAGGAACGATACTCTCAGAATAAATTTTCTGACAAAAAAGACTCAGACGACGTTCTGCAAAATTCGGAAGGCTCACACGTGACAAATAGCTTTTTTCTATCTGAAATATTCAAGTAATTCCTTTTTTCTCTGCAAGAAACCAGCACGATTTTTTTCGAATACATTTGAGATTGTAGCCAATATGGCTGGGACGTTTGGCATGGAATGACCCTGTTTAGCAACATTTTTTTGAGAAAGCGATCATTCCTACATAACATGTTGAAAATAATGAGGCGCAGCGCTGGCAACTATATGGCAATAACACGTACAAAGAACTGTGCACTACATAGACGACACAATTCCGGAGAAAAGACGAAGTCCAAGGGATGTCATTAGCACAGGTTACCAGGGGCTAAAGTAACAACACATTTCACACAAATGATTTGCTACATAGTATAAATTATCCCGACATACAAGCCCATTAGGGCTACGTGCAATTGTTGTTGGCACTCAGGATAAGCAATAAGGGTTTAAAAAACTGTGTATTCTACCATGGGTAGGCTCTGTGCAGCCGTTCCTAGAGAGCAAATAAATCAAGACGCAATGCCGTTGTTTAAAGGGCCCCTCACCAGGTTTGACAATTTTGAGCTAACGAACGCAATGCATACAATGGGCGTTCACGATCACGTCTGCCAAAATTTGCAACGCTACGCGCCGCAGAAATGGGTCAAATTTCAAGGTGAACCCTGCTTGCCCTTCCTCTCGCGGGCGCGCGCTTTAGAGAATGAGGGGATGACGTACATGAGAAAATGGCCCTACCTAGATGGCAGTGCTGTGACGTCGCTCCTCTACGTAGACGACAGTGCTCTGACATCGCCAACAGTAGCACGGGACGCTGCGATAATTATTTGACACATGTGTATTTTGTGTAGTTTGTTGCTTGAATAGATTAATAAAACTTGAGAGAAATAATGAGACACACAAACGGAATGTGTGCGTCTTTTTCATTTTTTTTCCGTGACTTACAGCGACATGCGCGGCTAATGCGCCTCCCTTTCCCATGCGTTCGTGTCCCCGTGGTTAGCGCAACGAGCAGACGCCAGCCCCGGAAACGAACGTTATGTTCTGGCGCGTTCGAGCACTCTTTATGCTCATTTATTCTACCGCGTCCAAGTAAACGTTAATGCGGCACTGGCTCATGATACCGCCACTCTCGTGCCCCTACAAATGTCTCAACTTTCATGCCCGTCCCGCAGAAAAAGGCGGTACACCACAGAGAACGCCGACAAAACGCCCACGGCCGCTACATAAAAAAATAAAGGTGGCGGCCGTGCAACGCCACTCGCGTGCTCGGGCTGGTTCGGGCACGTCATGCGCACGTGATCATGCATGCGCATGACGTGTTCATGCGTATGTGTCAAGTGAAGAGGGCAGGGAAAGGATTTGGCTTGCTAAGGCTACACGGGGCGAGTGGCAAGGGTTTGAAACTCGCCTCCTCGCATCATGGTTTCGCGCCGCTACAAATTATTGTTTTTCTCAGCTCGTAATGAACCGATTTGAAAAATTGTTGCGGCATACTGCTCTTCCTTCGGCGCACAACAACTTCCAGCGTCTAACTAAAATTTGCTATGTGGCCTGGTGAGGGGCCCTTTAACAAAAGATGGACCCGACATAGTGCTTAAAAAATGGGAACGAATCAGCACACTGCGCACTCCGATTTACGAGAGCAGCATGCTCTCTCCTATCCGGCACGGTGGTCTAGAGGGTGTGGTGGTCGACTGCTAACCCGAAGATTGCGGGTCCGAATCCCAGCCGCGGCGGCCGCATTTCAATGGAGGCGAAATGCTAGAGGCCCATGTACTTAGATATAGGAGCACGTGAAAGACCACCAGGTGGTCATAATTTCAGGAGCCCTCCACTACGGCGGTCCCTCATAATCAAATCCTGGTTTTGGGACGTAAAACGCTAGAAATAATTATGCTCTCTCGACCCAAGACAAAAAAAAGAAAGATAGAAACTATTCCCTTATGCGTACTGGTGACTCATGCCTTAATGCAATACAGCACATTTGTTTAGAAAGATCCTGGAAGCGACCTTAATCCTTGACTTCGGTGAGCCCTGGTGTATTCGTGTGTCCCGGTGTATTCCTTCGGTTAACATTGCGTTTCGCGCGCTGCCGAAGCGGATCTCAGAGGCCACGTAGAAATAAGCCTGTGGTTGAGATCTGCTCAGCCGGGCGCCGCAAAAGCCAATCAAAAGCTTCCAAAAAACTCATTCAATTATTTATGTTATTTATCATGGCACTTAATTGGCTTTAAGTGAAAAAAAATCATGCCTATATATCATATGAACCGAATACGACTCTTAGCGTGAACCGGATCAATAGAATTCTATTTTTGGAAGTCTATTTATGAGTATTGTCAAAACCGGAAGTGCGAAGTAGACAAACAAAAGTGTCACTTGGTGCCCGTGCCTCCCACATATAGGCAGCTCGCCTCATAAACAAAGAGGAATATGACACATCAGCACTTACTTCTATGTCTACCTATATGTCTCAATTTCGTCCTTGTTTTTGATGCGCGATATAAGCAACCACAGGAAAGCCTCCGGGGTCAGACATTGGTAGCCGTAAGACCCAATGTGTGAAGTAGACACGATTGTTCGGGCTCAGCGGCAGCTCACTGCAGCCCGACTGGTTCTCCCAAACAAATGCTTCGCAAAGAAGCTCTGCAAGGCCGAGCCTGAAGCAAACAATACAGTTCGGCGTTTCACTTTTAATATGCGAAACACATCGGGATTTAAGTTATCTATCAGTGCGCAGGTAAGGACTCTGGACAACTTGTAGCGGCCATGGTATCGTTGTGCAAAAAACGAAAGCTGTTAGAATATTAAGAACTCTGTTATTATGGAGCAGTGGTACTCTGCCCCTAAGGAAACATTTTCGATTACGAGTACTGGTAATTTAGTCTTTGTTTACAAGCGAAAGCAGGAGCCCTTCCCCTGTTGGGAAAGTGGGGGAAAGCGAAGCGTGACGTGTGAGCGCCTGATCTACTATCTTTATTTATTTAGTTAGTTAGTTATTGTTTATTTATTTTCTTCTTTCCTTCTATATTTATTTATTTATTTCGTTCTTTCTTTCTATCGAATTACTACAATGCTTTCTGCTAACTTCTTTCATTCTCCATGCAGGGAATGGGAGCTTTAACCCGCGTGTTTAGCATCGCAGCACTTCTGCTGCCACAGGCAACGACGACGATCATGCCAGAAACAGTGGAATGCAACAATAAGGCGATAATGACATTTCGGAACGTGGAACGACAGGCGACCTCAATAAAAGATCACATTTCCATATTAGAAACGAATGATCACCAACAAGCCCACGAATGATAAAGCATCAGTTATTTTAAGACGGCCCTTCCGAATACGCGTGTGATCGGCTCAAGTTTGAGGGCCCATTTGTGTGCAGCAAGATTCCTTTACACTCGACGCCGCCGTGTTTGTTGCGGAATGTGGAGCCGCCGCCGCCGAAATCAGTAACTCATCAAAGCTTCGGTTAAGAAGGGTTGACGATTTAGAGCACAATGTACTCCACCGTGTGAGATCGCCAGCAGATTTTAAAAATAATGCTGTGCTCGACTCCGTGATTGCGGTCGAAACAGCGAAGCTTATGACCTCTTTCGGCAATCTATTGCCGTTCTTGTTCTATTGTTGCACTTTCCAAGTATTTATATGTTGTGCCAATCTTTTCTTAGTATTCTTTGCTCTATCAGTGCTCTTTATTTGACATTCTATGTAAAGCCTCGAGGGGCGCCTTTCACTCTTCCAGGCAGCTGCATTCTGACAAGTTTTCACTCAGGTTTTCTTTGTTGTTTCTTTGTTCTTCAGGTTAAGCCATGCGGATGCCGCGCGACGATATGCTCTTTCGCGGCAGCGTTGGAACGCTACGGTAGCCTTGAAATGCGGCCATGTCTCGTTGGACCCGCCCACTCGCTCAAAACACGTATTACTATGAGGGCTGCGCTGGAACGCTAGCAGCGTTCCGAGCGCTGCTGCTGTGCACGTCACGCCCGTTTCCAGCGTCCTTTAAGCATTTCGACGGCGCCAGCGCAGGGTCGACTACAAAAAGCTTCCCTCTTAAAAAGAATGCTGGAGGGGAAATTATGTCGGGAAAGTGAAGCCAGACCTCCGCCATCTGACTCCAGGCATGGTAAGTCCGCGCAGAAAGAGCAGCGTTTCCGTCACACGGCCTACGGTTTATGTGGCTGATTTTTCCTGGCAGAGGCTACTCAACGGGAACATTGGAAATTATGTCGGGAAAGTGAAGCCAGACCTCCGCCATCTGACTCCAGGCATGGTAGGTCCGCGTAGAAAGAGCAGCGTTTCCGTCACACGGCCTACGGTTTATGTGGCTGATTTTTCCTGGCAGAGGCTACTCAACGGGAACATTGGTGTTACTGGTTTTCTTAAGAAAACTAAAAATCAAGCGAAGAATTATTGCTAGTCGCGTTTCCAATACTCATTCGCATAAATTACATTCGTCAAGAACATCGTTATAATTGCCTTTTCACTTCGCACTTGCAGAACAAGCGCACGAAGCTTTGTTTCCGAGACACACCACAGGCAAATGCTGGCTTTCCATTTGCTGCTAATACGCTATGAGGGTTTCTGCTCCAGAATTCTTGTCCGCAAAAATGGCTTACGAGTAAGAGCACTGTATGCACATCACTACGGAAGGGCATTGAGCCGTCCCGATTATAACGATAGAGAATTGTGTGCCTCGGGGCAGCGCTGCTGGAGCCGAGTTGTTTAAACCGAAGCCTATGTCTAATGAAACACAGCCTGCTCATCCAATCTAGCATAACCTGCTAGTTTTTGTGAGATATTTCGTTAAAGGAAAACTAACAATATTCGCTAGGACGGCGCTTCTACGTGCTTCCATAAGAAAAAAAGTTACTTTAATTGATCTCTTTGCAAGCGCAATCCAAAAGAGTGACGACGCAATATTATGAGTCACGTTTTGCTGTAAAGCATCCTTCAAGCTTTATTTAGTTGTAGCTTCATCCCTTGTCCTGGCTAGAGTGTACTGGAATATTTTCAGTAGCGCAACCGAAGCGGGCGCACCTTCAAACCGGTGCTATACCGGTGCCCCCTTTTAGGGGCGAAGCTCCTTAAGGCGGCACCCGTTCGTCCCTCGTAGTCGTAGTAGTCGTAGTGCGTAACTAGTCTTACGCTTTGACCTCCAAGGTGGTGCCGGTGGGAGATTTTTCCTGTGCGTTGTTGAACAATAAAAATTCGCAGCGTGCGCGTTAACTAAAAGCCGAATCCTTCTGTCTGTCATTCCCCATTATCAGCCATTGGCATGTTCCAGTAGGAAACGTTAGTAGAAGTAGAAGTGTAAGCGTAAGCTAAAAGCCGACTTCTTCTGTCTCTCATTCCCATTAGCAGCCATTGTTTACCTCCAAGGTAGTGCCTGGTGAGATTTCTCCTGTGCGTGATTAAACAATAAAAATTTTGTTCAGAACGCCGTTGGTTGATGAAATAAACCAACGAAAGACACCAGATGTTTTCTAAAAGCAAAACAAACGAACGCCAGATGTTTCTAAAGCAAAACGAAAAGACGCCAGCTGCTTAACGAAAGACGCCAGATGTTTTATAAAGCAATGGTTTTCTAAACAATGAAAATTCACAGCGTACATGTAAAATTAAAGTGAGCTGCAAGTCGTCATAACTCATCGAACCTTTAGTATAAACAGTCGGTGATGATGTACTGGGCAGAATTCACGGAAGATTCACTGTTTACCGATGAACCTCCGCAGCTTCGCCCACTAATCATCATTCACTCCGTGGATATGCTGTGGTTTTTTTTGAAGAAAGTAGCGGCGGCGCTGGCGTCGCATAATCTTGAACACGGCCGGGGACGCGACACGCGCAACTGAAGGAACGTGCGCGTCTCCCCTCTTGCCCGGCCGCGCCGAGGAAAGTTGGCATGCTCCGACTCGTGTGCGTTCGCGTCTATGAGTTGCGCCGCGCATCAGTGACCTAAATGCAAAAAAAATTACAGCATATCCACGGGTGAATGCTTGGGCGAAGCTCCTGAAGCAGTCATGGTTACACCGTGAAATGTTCAGTGGTTTCGCCCAGCAGTAATCAAAGCGACACGCCGCTTTGATTATTTTTCCTTTTTCCTTTTTTCCTTCATTTTTTTTTTACTTTTTTATGTTTTCATTATTTTTATTGTATAGTAATTATTTTTATTGTTATTTTTATTTTGTATTTCATATTTTCCTATCTCGATGGGACAGCGCCAGCTAGTATATCATCACCCAACTGCAGTTTGCATGCATCTTTATGGGACAGCGCCATCTATTGAATGCGGAGCGGGGACACGTCGCGGGGACACGCCGCTCCATCGGCGTGTCCCCGCGACACGCCGCATGGAGCGACGACCGACCAGGTGATGCTATAAGGAGCTCCGCTCCTAAAAGCAGCGTTTAAATCACTGCTACGCGCCCGGGTGCCAGACTGTGTACGCCCGCATGAACCAACGCCGCAAGATATCGCTTTTTAAAGCTCCAATTTTGTGTGTCTCAATGCGCGGAGAAAGCGCGCATCAAGGTACGCTACTCCCAATGATAAAGAGCGACAACTTGTGTGGGAAAGAAATTTGTGCCGACTTGATAAGCCCCTCGGTGCCGATTGCGCTGTCTGTGAATATCACTTTGTGCCTCACTTCATCGAGAGAGATTACGTGCATGCAGTTAACGGAGCGGATGTTCGAGTGCTGAGAGAAAAGCCGTCTATTTGACTTCACGCGGTGCCGACGATTTTACCGAATGCACCGTCATATCTCTCCAAGAAAACACCGGCGCCGCGGCCTCAGACGAAACGGCATCAACTTGCGTCTGACGATCACAATGACAGGAACCGGCGTCGCATCGAGCAGGGCAATGCGTCGTCGCCCGACGAATGTTCAACAGTCGCTACTGCGAACGCAGGTGGTGAAACGCAAAGTGAAACGGTGGGGTGCGATTATTGGCTTTGCTTCTGTGCAAGCCGCCTCCGTGACAACCTGCACAAATTCGCCGTTCTATTCAAGTCCTGGGCAGTGCATGAATTCCCTGAGCTTAACGGTGTATACGTTGCGGGCAAGTTGAAGCAATGCTTAGAGCAAATTTCAAGAAACGGCAGGTTAACAGCAGCGTTTTCTAGAACTACATTGTTGTCGCGCTTCACCGCAGCACGACAAGGTACGATCACACTGCGTGTCGTAAAAAACAAAAATAAAAAATTAACCAGTTGTTCCGTGTGCGAATACAACCGATGAGCGAAGCTCCTTATAAATGGGACGCAAACAACTATGCAAGTTTTGAAACTGTTTATTTGCTCCGTGCGCCTTGTTTATTGCCCAACGCGTGCCGAACGCCGCGCGCGCCTTCTTTTTGTTTCCCCGCCGTGCGCGGCGTTTTATTGTCTTTTTGCTCCTGCGCCGCATCTATGTTGCAGGGAGTTTCGATGGTAGGGTGCGGGCCTCGAGGCGCTGGTCTAAGGAGCTTCGCTCCTAAAAAATAAGCAACTCGAGTCTGCCAGGGGCTCGCGCGGCGCATATTAGCTGTAGCCGGCACGTTAATCTAGTTCAGTTGCGATAGAGCGTTCACTTCTACGTTCTTTTTGTTCTATCTTGCCGGCTCTGAAACGCACCGGCAAGCAGCCGCCTGCGATGTCGGGGGACGCTTTCAAGAGTGGTCGACCGCAGCGCCGCCGCTATTTTCTACACACAATGGGCCGCTCCACGGCAGCCGGTTGCGCCACTCAAAATATTCTAGTACGCTCTACCCTGGCTGTGAATGGACCCGTTCCGTGATGACGCTGTGGCGCGGCGTTGTATGTTGTACGCGTTTTCTGTGCACCACCTATACACCTTTTTAGGAGCGAAGCTCCTTAGGCCCGCGCCCCGCCGTCGCCGTTGAAGCTCCCTTCTCTTAATCATTGCCTTCGGTTGCAATGGCCGCTCATTTAAGAGGAAATGTTTAGACCTTGAGCGGTTTGGTTCTAGCGCACCAGAAATTCGAGCTTAAAAGAAATAAGCTATGTGCACCACTTCGCTTTCACCACCTTTATCGTGGATTGTGAAATGACAACCGTCATTCTAGAGCACTACGGGCGCTATGTCGAAGGTCGTAGGACAGGCTCTCCCCACCCTGCGCCGGCGCAAAAAAAAAGAATGAGTGCGCGCAGCGTTCAGCGCGCGTTGCACAAAAAACAAGGCGCGGAGCAAATAAAAAGTTTCAAAATGTGCATAGTCGTTTGCGTCCCATTTCTAAGGAGCTTGGCTCATAGGTTGTACTCGTACACGGAACAACTGTTGATTTTTTTTCGCAGCGGAGCTGTTCAAGCTTGGCAAAACTCCACGTGGCGCTGCGAAAACTCGGGCGGGTATGCTCTACAGGAATTGGGCAAGCCCCACTACGTAGTAGAGCAGGTGCGAGGGAAATCGAAGACAGTGGAGGGAGAGAGAGGAGAGAGGGAGAGGGATGGAGAGTGGTGGGGAAGAAGGTTAGAGCCTGAGAGGAAAGGAGTAAAGCGCAGTAAAAGAAGGAGTGCTGAGGCAAACAGCTGGAAAGGAGGAGGGAGCGAACGTGATGCGAAAACTGCCTTCGGCGGTATGGAGAGGAGGGAAGAAAGAAGGAGTAGAGGTTTAGAAAGGAGCACGAGTAGAGATAAATCAAACGAAATAAAATATGTTGACGAGGAGGGATTTTAACCCGGGTACCCACACTCCTAAGGGAAGTGTCGTAACCACTCGGCTATCCAGGCACGGTAGCGGAAAGAGCATTTATGGGAGCCACATTATTTTTTGCTACGAGCGATAGAACCAGAAAACGAGAGCAAGGACGAAACGAAGAAAGGAAGAAAGAAAAGGAAACAGGGAAAGAGAGAAAGAAAAGAAAAGATATTGAGAAAGAGCCACGCATGGGAAGTATAGTGACGGGATCGGAAAGGGAAGTCAGTGTGAGCAGGAGGGATAGAAGGACGGGAGAGGGTAAATCATTGCTTAGCCACGTATACTACAGTATAGCAAGGGGGGTGGGAATAAGACGTGAGGGTGAGGAGAAGTGATTTGAGGTTGAGGAGGAGGGAATGAAGGAGGGAAAGGACACCAACTCCGCTGTTTCCACAGCCTTCGCACCAGTACTGAGCAGCTGCCCGAAATTTTTAGTCGTATGAGTACCGAGTTACACTCTGACAATCACCGGTGACAGTTGTGTGAAAACCTTGATAAAAATTGAAAAATAAGGGATTGGTTAGGCTAAGGGTCGTATATGATAGAGTGGATAGTAAGATAAATCTTAAATTAAACATTGAAGTCATATAGTTAGTTGACATCATTATAAACACTCCGGCAAACTGGTACGAAACTGATGGTTGTCGTTCCAAGTCAAGAGCGGTATTTTCAGGGAAGAGTTAGATGCCTTACCAATCGAGAAAAGTGACCGTAGGCGTCTAGAAGAAGATAATAAGAAGTCACGTAATCAGAGATTACGGCTTCGTGACGTCATCGTGGCGTCACAGATCGCTAAAATTTGTGATGTCATTATAACTTCATGACGTCCCAGTGACGTTGTATAAGATGACATCATGTGATGACGTGATAACACAAGTCATCGTATGATCGGAGGTATGCAGATCCCGGAGGCACTGCAATTCCACCTGAGGTGCAAGGAAGGAAGGAAAACGGGAGAGAGGAAAGACAGGGATGTTAACCAATTTGGCATAACCGGTATGCTACCCTGTACAGGGGGAAGGGATGGGGGAGATGGAAAGAAGACCTTAGGTGCAAAAGCCCTACAATGCATCCGATCCTGGAGGACGTGCAAACCACGACAGTTGCAGAAAGCCTTAGAAGATGGTTGAGGGGCTGGGGGGGTTGAGGGGGCACGCATTAAAGGGACACTAAAGAGAAACAATGAATTGGTATAGATTTATAAAGTGTGATCGAAGAACTCTTGTGTAGTTTATTTCACCACCATATGTTTATTCTTAGAGGAGAAAACCAAGTTCAAAATTTCATTTTTAAATTTCACGCCGAACTTTGTAATTCGTGACGTAAAGGGTTTCAAAGAGCATTTAACGTATTTTGGCGCCACTGGCTCGACGAAATTTCCACAAACTTGTTATGTCAAGTCTCTGGCCCCCTCAGAGGACAATGTACTTCGATTGAACCGATTAGGAACTACTTAGGCCCAAGCAGGCGCCGTCAAAAATATGTGACGTCACGGCAAATGGTGCGGGAATTCAAAGGTGGCGTCGCCACCTGTATTTTCTTTCTGCGCGTTTTCTCGCTTATTAAGCGTCTTCTCGCAGCAAGCGTGGTGTTTTTGGTATCGTGAAAGACTACTTTACTAATGCGAGAAAAATCGTTTTGCTCTTTAGTGTCCCTTTAATACATTGACTGAGAAGAAAAGGAGACGGCTCACAGTTATTCAAGCCTGCAGACACAGTTAGAGCCAGCCCTACTCTCAGAGCCCCAAGTCTTGCATAAAGGTCGCCTTACCTTTTAAGTCGAAAGCCTTATATGTCTCATAAGTAAAGAAATTTTCGAGATCTGGCGAAACTACACGATACTTCGTGAGACCTGCTGAGACCGGGAGCGATCCGGAGAAGCGGCGGCAGTTTTCCGCTTTTGCCGATAATCCGCTTCCGCTTTCCGGATCTGCGCCCGGTGTGAACGTGCCTTTAGTGAACACTGCCGAAACATAGGAGCAAAAAGGTCACACCATCTCCCGCTAAAGGGGACCATGAGGCGATGCGAAGCAGTGTTTCGGCATGTAGAGCCCGCGTTTCTGAGGGGGAGTGGTGAGGGGAGCGGGGGAAAGCGGAGGGGAGAGAGGGGAGATCGGAGGGGAAGTGGAGAGGGGAGGGTTGAAGTGGAGAGGGGGTGGGGAGAGGGGAAAGGAGGGGAAGTGAGAGGGAAGGGGAGAGGTGAGGGGAGAGGGCTTGCGCATGCGCAGTATGGGTGATCACACAGCACACCACCGCCACCAACACCGGATTGAACTCCGCTATGAGATGCTTCACATCTAAAATGTAATGCCTGAATCAAAGGACGACAGCTTCCCTTTCTGACGGTTTTTACGGCGCGGGGATGGCTGGAATGACTAGCTGGAATTTTTTGTTCTTTTCATTATGCAAATGTTCGCGCAATACTATAAAATTACAAGTACTTCGTACCTGCAAACAGGTAGTAATGCAGTATTCTTTGTGTCTTAACGATGCGTTTGTGCATGTTCTAATGCACTGTGATTAAACTTGAATGCTTCGGTGTCATTCAATATAAAGGAAAAATTGGAGGTGAGTATAATCCTTCCCTTAGGTGCCTGGTAACGGCACTCGCACCCCGACGTTCGTCTGTCCTGGTAATTTCCTTGGGTTAACCTTGTGTTTTGTCGCACTGCCGAAGCGGATCTCGGAGGCCACGTGGAAAGTAGCGCGTGGTTGAGATCTGTTCCGCCATGTACAGCATGGATCCCAAATGCTGACAAGAAAACCGTCTGCTCTGTCAATAAACTAATTGAATTAATTTTCATTATTTATCCTGAGAGTTTATTCACACTAAGGAAACATGCTCCGATATTATGTGTATTACCTCGTAGCTTCAATCGAACAATCGATTTCGTACCATTCTTACTGTTTACAAGATTTTTTTTTTGCTCAGAAAGAAACTCTTGTTTTTGTCATAGAAACAAGAGCGTGACTCGTTGCTCGCACCACAAATAATCCCACCATTGTATTCCAGAGATGGTTAAAGAACCTATAAGGTACGGCCCCTAGGAATTGCATTAATGGGGCGACACATATCTTGGAAAAGGCTGAAAAACTGACATCCAACACTTTTTTGGATATTTATTGATGTTGTTTGTTGCTAATCCTACTCAGAGGTACCGGCATGGCGAGTCTCCTAACATGATTGTTCTTGTTTCATGGCTTTCGTTTATACAAAACGTGAAGCTTCAAAATGCCGGGTTCAGTACTGATCCACTTCCCGGGAGCAATAAAACAAATGAATATCTTTCAAAGAGAATAGAATTCTACCTCGAATAAACTTAGCTTAATATCACTAGCAACTGTCCTGGGAGTCGAAACAAAACAAAGCGAGTGTTGTTGCATATCTAAATAGTCCATCTTAAATTCGGTAGGAAATAACTAAGACTTAAGAGAGCAAACAAAAGTGGCCATTCTCACGTAAAGGTGTCATAACTCGTGCAATATCAGAAGAGTCGTGGCCTACACCAGCAGGTCCTTCATGGACCTCTCGCAGATGTCAAATGCGGAGGCTGATTAGCATTCCCAACATTACCTTTAGTCCGGACATTCGCATTTCACACAGAAGTCACCAATGTAGCTCAGCAGCTAAAGTGATGTGCAGCTGTTAATATGTGAGGACTCGTGTTCAATTCTTGGTCATGGGGGGCATATTGCGATGTCGAGAAATGCCCAAACATCCGTGTATTAACGTGACAGCGTTGAAGAGCCTGTGCCGCAGAAACCGCGCTGGCGGTGTCGGCGTTGGTTGTGAACGAAAATATAACAACGCAAAAGTAACCAGGCTTGATTATATAGCTTCGCGGATGAAGAACTTTGGAAAAAACTAGGCTGCATTAATGTACCGTTTAAGTGTCTTTATTGGCGCTAGCCTCTAGCGCTACGCGAACTTTTGGTCCACACTGGAAGACTTTAGAACGAAAGGAGACTTTTCTGACGTGGGTATGTGCCACCTTAATGGCTCACACCCAAAAGAAAACAGCCTGCTTTTTCAGTGAACTCTTTCAATTGATTTAAACGCACTCAACGAGTTGAGCTGCCCTTACCACTGCGTGGCCTTCGCAATCAACTCCAGCAGCGCACCGTAGCACTGCCGAAGCGAATCTCAGAGGGCACGTATACAGAACCGCGTGGCTGAGATCTGATCCGCCAGTTGTTCAGAAGCAAAGAGTCTGCTTTTTGAATGAACACATTCGATTATTTTCGTTAATTATTCTGACAGCCTATCAGCTCTGTTCTTAACTAAACTTTTATGCTCTGATGACATATCATGTACAACTCATAACTTCAGCCATCACTTTGTTTTTATATCATTTTTATTAGGGTTTCAGGGGATTCCACCCAACGCTTCACTTCACGTTGAATGGGAAAGAATATCTGTGGACTCCATGATATCGCTGGTTAATAGCGCTGTAAAAGTTTCCACGATTAAGAATACTGTGCACTCCATTATTAAGCGCATTAACGCGTCCTTAGAGCATGGTTGCCACTGTAGGGTTCGGAGCCGAAAAATGCATCCCAAAGGTTAACTTTCATCAAAGGCAGCTGAAACAAATTCTCAAGGAAAACTTGCAAGCATTATCTCAAGAATTTCGTTAATGTCTGAGTAGCAACAACTGTGATGATAGCATCCTTAAGCCCTTCCGCCATAAAAAATTCCTTATATATAATTTATGTTAATAACATTGCATGAAACATTTAATCCAATATTATGCTTCAGGTTCTGCTGGAGTGCGCCTTTGAAAATTTCATTTTGGTGACGCTTCATGTCGTGCCCATTGTGTGGATGGGTTCGTGTCACGATGACGCCAGAGGGTACGCGTATAGGGCTAGTACGGTGTACGCGTTAGCAGTGTACATCTGCGTCAAGGAAAACTAGAGCGTGCGCGTCAGCACGCATGTGACTGGTAGATATTGCAGTTTCACCTGAAGATGTACAGATATGTTTACAAGGGCTTATCGTGCCTCGCATTATGGAAGAGCCGCGTTTAAGCCATTTCACACAGGGTTTTCATCTACGAGCATGAAAATGCCTTCTCGTTAAACCGTTGGAGACAAAATAATGGACACTGTTAATGTGTTAATTGAGGGCGCAGCAGCATCGCCAGCGATGGAGGAGATGTGGGCGCCGGCGTTCCTGGAAAGCGAGGCGGGTGCGTCAGACTTGAGTCCCATGCGGCCAGCGCCGGATGCATTCGCGCTTTCAGATCCCAAGGAGGGATGGATGGAAAACTTTATTCAAGTCCCGCATAGCGCGTCTCAGAGTGCTGCTCCGGAGCATTACAAGGAATTGCTGGAGTGGAAATTGTGCCTCAAGAGTGAAGCCGCACCCGCTTTAGGATGGTGGCTGCGGCCACCATCTTAATAGGGGCGGCATAAAACGTTAGCGTTCATCGAAGACAATGGCGTGTTTTTCTTCCATACCCATAGAATTTAACAAGGCAATTTTTTTTCCGGAAATAATGCTAAATGGGGGTCTTTGTTACTCGTTTCCCCAAGAAACCTCAAAATCTTGGTAAACGTAATTGGAGATCAACTCATCAATACTCACCTCGATGTGTTACTTTTATCGGGAAATATAATCTCTTATTTTAGAATAAACCTAGCGTCCACATTAACACAGCGAAACAAGTTAATGCGTTAATCCGTGTCCAATACTAACCTTAGACATTTAAGCGATCTTCCCATTCTAGAATCACGCAGGAAACTGTAGCGGTTGAAAATGCTTTACAACATTGCAAACAGAAAATTTAGAATGGACTTGACTAGTTACATGCCGTATACTAGCGCAAGGCCAACGAGGTGGAAGCGCAGTAAGACGCAAGGCGACGAGCTAAAACAAAGGCATGTCGTTTCTGGTTTTTTCCTCGAAACATAGCAGAATGGAACGCGCTTCCATGAGACGTAGTCGGCCTATCATTAGAGTGACCTAGAATAGGGGGAGTGTCCAAAGCGCCGGCTCCCGCGTGGGCCTTTTGCCGTGAACTCCCGCGCCGCGCCGCTACTGCGCCGGACCCGTGGGCTTTCCGCGCTCGGGAAGCGCGCGGAAAGCGAGGGGCGTCTGCTACGCGCTGTAGTTTTTTGCGCCGCGTTTCCACACAGGTCACTTGAAGTCTACTTAACTTTTATAATGCGGTGCGAAATGGAGCTTATCCATCTTTAAGCGTTGTGTTAGTGCTGGGACAACAACAGAATCCAAAAAATCGTGTGTCAAGCGGCATCAGCGTGGCCTAGATCCGGTCACAGAGTTCGAGAACGTTGGTGCGTGGGTAAAAACGCGCAAAACGGGCACGCACAAGCAAAGAACAAAAAAAAAAACCTTATTCGCACGAGTAATCGGGCAATAGCATCACGCATGCACGAATTACGAGTAATACAAAAAAGTAAATTGCACGCGCAATCAGCTGAAATACTCGCACGCAGTGACCGCTTCACACTACGAGCTTTTTACTCATAGTCGCAACTGGTTTGCTAGCCATATGCACACCGCTTTATTCGACAATTCATTAGCCTCCACTACCTCTTTATTATGGACGGAGCACACCAGGAAGACGCAATGAAAAAAAAAAGAAAAAAAAAAGTAGAGACGGCCGTACGACCGCAATGCTGTTGGCTTATTTTCGCTTCTGAGCTAGCGTACAACAAGGCTCACCGTGCGCAAACATCTGAAAGAAGAGCAATGCCAGGTAAACTAACCATATTCCACAAGTCTTTGCATAAAAGGCGTAATATAGAAAATGCTTTACAAATATCCAGATATCATGAAACAAAGTTACAAATGCCCCCATTCTTGCTGTACAAGCTGCCTGAACGAAAATACGGTAAGAAATTGACAAATAGAAGTGTAATATCTCCATCACTTCAGAAAATTGTTCAAATGCAGGGATCCCTTATGTACCTAGCCTGAAAAAAATGCAACATGCGCCTCTTTTGTCCCGCAGACGCGCGCAATCAGCTACTCTGAACTGACAATCACGTTTGTTTTCGGGCGATCGCTCGTAACACGAAGTGACGCATGCACGATGTTGCACTGTTATCGTTTCATTTACTTTGATTTGTCTTGTTTTTTTAAAGGTAGAGCCATAGATGCGAAAATTGACCGTCGGCGTCCCGCTTAGGAAGCACGAGTGATGCACAAAATCATTACGCGATGACATCGACAGAACCTGTGGCGTCACTGTGACGTCATTCAACGTGACGCCATATGATGGCGCCATCACATGACATGGTCGCTTTGCATTGCCTCCGTGATCGGGGGCCGATCACGGAGGCAACGTAAAAGCAGGTGAGGTGCAGAAAGCTTGCAATGCCTTCGATCCTGTCGGCAGTCCGAAACCACGTTATGTGCAGAAAGCTTTCGGAGAGGGGCGAGGGAGGATCAATGCATCGACTGACGAAAAAAATGGCTTTCGTTTTCGAGTCATCTCAGGCGAATGCATAAGAGACCATGTTTTTTTTTTCGTGTAATTTTTTCGCATACATTTTACCTATGCGGTCAGATCTTCAAAATCTATGGGTAAGTCTAACATGTTTACATCGATACTGGTGACCACCACGTTTTTTATAGCCTTACGGAAACAAATCGTCAGACCACACATCGTCAGAATTATTTGTGGCTACAGAAAGCGGGTTTGCGCGCCACACATCATAATATTATTTTTAATCGTTACGCAAATGGCAAGCATGTCAAGTTATGCCATTACCTATCGGTCGTGTTGGGCATACGTACATTCGTGCCCCTCCGTGCCAATTTTCGTGTACACCACGTGAACGAGACGCGAGTAATTTTTTTTTTACTTTTGGTAGCGCGGCCACGCCGACTGACACATTCGGCTTCGCATGAAATGCCTCGAAACAAAAGAGCGCCGGAGGCAGCTTTGTAAAACAAATCTAATACGCGAAATAAAAGATAGGATATGAAGGGTGCAAACGCGTTAGCATGCATGAGCTAGTTACTACGTGCATTATGTGCTACGTTCTCCTGGTTATCTCCAGTTTATTCTCTCCTGCAGCAAGTTTGCGTTCGTCATTCCACACGATAGTAACTTAAGCTCCTTCTCTCACGATGAAGTGCGCGCAGGATGCGTTCCTCAAACAGCCGCGGAAGTGTGGACCAATGCGGTGACAAACCAGCTGAAAGGATATATACAAAATCCCCGTTTCCCGACACAGAAACTAACAAACGCGTTCTCTGTGTGATGAGTCGCTGCAGCATTATGTTGCAGTGACGCAGTAATAAATATTCCCCAAGAGAGAGAGAAGAAATAGTAGAGAAGGAAAGGCAGGGAGGTTAACCAGTAGAGGACAAGCGGTTTGCTACCCTACACATGGGGACAGGGTGGGGGAGATTTAAAGATGAAGAGGAAAGAGAGAGAGAGAGAGAGAAAGATAAAAAGATAGCACGACACAGCACACGGTCACTCTTGCGTGGTAGCATAGCACACATAGAAACAGTCGGTCACTCTTGCGTGGTAGTTGGTCACTCCTGCTTGGTACGCGACATTTCTGTCACAGGCGCTTGGCCAAGTTCGTCGCTCTCAAAAACCTCAGCAGTGCCTTCGTCGCCTTCAGTTGTGATGTCTTCTGTTGACAACATGCAAGTATTGTTTGAACAGACATTGGTCTACTATCAAGGCGCGCTAGAACGGACGCCAATGACTGTCTCTGAGCATTATATACCGGACAGTCGCACAGGACGTGGTGTAGTGTCTCCTCGCAACGACAGGCATCGCATAGAGCGTTGTCGGCCATTCCAATTCGAAAGGAATAGGATTTCGTAAATTCCACCCCTAGCCACAAGCGATAAAGCAGTGTGGTCTCTCTTCGGCGGAGTCCAGTTGGCATACAGATATGCATCAAAGAGGACAGGTGGCGTTGACGATTAGTCCGGTTGGTTTGGCTGCTTGGTGGGCACCATAGAGCGAGCGTGATCTCCTGTGCAAGGCCTCGAAGACTGCTGGCAGCGTCAGACCTTGAAAGTGGGATGGTATCTTCCTGTGTGCTTTCATGAGCTGTCCGAGCGGCATTATCGGCCTGTTCGTTCCCTATGACGCCGCAGTGACTTGGCAGCCATTGAAACGTCACATGGTGCCCTTTCTCATATGAAGTGTGGAGAAGACCTCGAATTTCAAAAACGAGCTGTTCATATGGCCCGCGACGCAGAGCAGATAGCACAGATTGTAGGGCTGCCTTTGAGTCGCTGAAGATAGACCAATGTTGAGGTGGTTCCCGATTAACAAAACAAAGTGCAGCGCGCAGAGCAGCTAGTTCCGCAGCTGTCGACGTCGTGGAGTGGTCGGTCCTAAAGCTGATGGTAATAGCTCTTGCTGGGACAACCACCGCACCGGACGAACACTGGATGTTTGTGGAACCATCTGTATATATATGTACACTGTCCGCATACTTCTCGTACAAAAGAAGCAGAGACAGTTGTTTCAACACAGGTGACGACAGCTCAGATTTTTTCCGGATCCCTGGTACACTGAGTTGAACTGTGGGTCGAATAAAACACCAAGGGGGCATCGGTGGTTTAGATGCAGTGGTGAAGCCCGAGGGAAGTTTGTCGTTGTTCTTGACGATAGTTTTAGAAAATGATGCGTGGCGCCTCTCTGAAGGCAGTGTTGCAAGGTGATGACAGGGAGCACGTGCAAAATGTCTGATGTGCGTTCTCAGGACTTCCACCGTAATGTGAGTTTGCATTGGATGGTCACGAGCAATCGCAATAGTTGCCTCTATTGACGTACATCTGGGCAAACCAAGGCACGCTCTGAGTGCTTGAGCTTGTACTGCCTGCAGAACACGAATATTGGTCTTACAAGTATTACTCAGCACGGGCAGGCTATATCTAAGAAAACCGAGAAAGAGCGCTCTGTAGAGTTCCAGCATTGCGTCTACTGACATCCCCCACGTCTTTCCTGCCAAGAACTTGAATAACTGGGAAATTGCTGTCAGGCGCTGCTTCAGGTAGGCCACGTGCGGGCTCCAACATAGGTCCCTGTCGATGATTACGCCAAGAAACCAGTGAGTTCTGGCATAAGGAATGGGCCGCCCGTTGATTGAGATGACATAAGGTTTCATTAGTTTCCGAGTGAATGCCACCAGTGCGCATTTTTCTGGTGATATGCTGAGACCTTGTTTACACAAGTACCGAGCTGTCAAAGTTGCTGCTCTTTGAAGCCGCGCACGTATCTGAGGACGTGTGACTGCCGAAGTTCAGACACAGATGTCGTCTGCGTATATTGAAACCTTGATGGTAGTTGGCAAGTAGTCAGCAAGCCCAATAAGTGCGAAGTTGAATAGCGTCGGGCTGAGAACTCCGCCTTGAGGAACGCCCCTGGAGGTATAGCGTCGTGTAGTTGGGCCATCGTCTGTTAACACAAAGAATGACCTTGCAGCCAGGTAACTTGCAATCCACGAAAAAATTCGACCACCGAGGCCAACCGCCGCAAGTGGATCGAGAATAGCCTCATGTAATACGTTATCGTATGCACCTTTCACATCTAGGAACAAAGCTGCAGATAGTCGCTTACGGGACTTTTCGTGCTGAACATACGAAACGAGATCAACTACATTGTCGATGGAAGAGCGGTCACGTCGGAAACCAGCCATGGAATTCGGGTAAATCTTGTAGTGTTCAAGATACCACTCAAGGCGGCCAAGGATCATTCTTTCCATCATCTTTCCTACGCAGCTGGCTAGTGCAATTGGGCGGTACGAGGCGAGTTCGAGGGGCGATTTACCCTGCTTCAAGAGAGGCGCCAAGCGGCTTACTTTCCAGTCGTCGGGAACATTGCCATCCTGCCATGAGGAGTTGTAGAGGCTCAGCAATTCTCTCCTTGCGGCTCCTCCCAGGTTGCACAAGGCTCGATATGGAATACCATCTGGACCCGGAGTGGTAGAACGCCTGCAGAGAGCTAGTGCCGCCTCGAGCTCCTCCATTGTGAAAGGGAGGTCCATGCGGCAGTCACGGGAATGGGGGACGTCACCTCGGGCTGGAGAATCTGGACGAGTCGTTTGGTTGGCGATCTGCGCACAAAAATCTTCTGCGACATCGATGTCTTGCCGCCCTTCAAAGAGTGCGAGCGCTTTGAATGGAAAACGTTGCTCCGGAAGGCAACCCAGACCTTGCACAGTTTTCCAAATGTGGGAAAGTGGCTTGCGGGGGTCTAGCGTCTGGCAAAACCTTGTCCAACGTTCCGACGCTAATTTATCCATGCGACGCTGAATCTTCTTTTGCATCCTCCTGGCTGCCCTAAGGTCGTGAATTGATTTCGTGCGCCGATATCGACGCTCCGCCTGGCGCCGCAGTGCTCGAAGTCGTTCCAACTCTATGTCGAAATCGTTTCGCGTGGAAGAGATTGTCAACGTGCGAGTGGCCTTTTGCATCGTACTCTTAATTGTTTGCTGTAACCCAGATTGTAGGCCCTCGCTGCAAGCATCTTCCATGTCAGATTTGAAGGTGGTCCATTGAGTCGCTCGAATGGTCCTCCGTAGACCAGCTCTTGACAAGCCTTTGATGCTAAGGTAGATGGGAATGTGATCACTCCCGTGTGTCTCAACATCTGGAAACCACTTGACACACAAAGCAAGGTCGAGGCAGCTTCCGTATGTCACGCCTCGAAGAAAAGTGGGGCAACCATCATTCAGGAGAGTAAGGCCATAGTGGTAGGCGGCGCTTGCTAATCTTGGTCATCTTGCATTTGTCCTTGGACTTCCCCATGCAGGGTGGTGCGCATTGAAATCTCCTATGATAACCCATGGAGGAGGACAAACACTCAAGATATCCGCTAATCTTCGTGAATCGAAATTGCTTGAAGGCGATATATACACGCATATGAGAGTAAACAGGAGTTTGTGCTTTTTAACGGTGATGCATACATATTGATTGTCATCGTGAGGCGCAATTGGTTGCACCACATAGGTGAGTTCACGACGAACAAAAACGATGATCTTGCTGCACGCACCGTTTGTTGAAGACATGACAGCTTCGTACCCTGACAATCTGGTTGGTTTCGACAAATTGGGCTCACAAATGACGATCAGTGGAAACACATTACTATACACAAACTGACGAAAATCTGAAAGGCGTGATTTAAGCCCTCTGGCGTTCCATTGGATGATGGACGCTGATTTGACTTCTTGACGGAAGGATGAGGTGTGGGTAGCCATCTTTCTATTCGAGAGATTCAAGCACTGGGCTTAAGGCGTCCAGCACTCTAAGTGCGCTTCGAGCTGATGTTGTTCCCATGTCCTCTAATATCGCTCGGATGGCTCCCATGAGGGAACGCAGCACCGAAATGACTTGACGATCTGTTTTAGGTATACCATCCATGACCGGAGATGGCTCCGGTGGAGCGGCGACCTTCCGAGGTTCCTTGTCAAGGGGCCGGGTCGGAAGCGTAGGCCATTCCTCTGGAGGAAGATGCTTATCCGCTGCCTTCGTGGAACTGGTGGGCACTTTCGCGGCGCGACTGAGTGGTGCCGCCACGGTGTGGGCACTGTCATATCGGGCATGCGCGTTCTTAGAAGACGTACGATGACGCCGACGTCGACGCCGACGCTTGACAACTTCGGCTGCCTCCCTGTGGGTCGAGTTGTCTCGAACCAATTGCTTGAGAACCTCACGCTCCTTCTTGATGCGAGGACAGTCTTTCGACGAGGCAGCGTGAGGACCGCTGCAGTTGGCACATTTCAGAGTAGTGGCACGGTAGGTGTCTTCTGCATGAGGTTCAGCGCAACGGGGACAGAGTAGCGAGTTGGGGCACACGCCTCTGACGTGTCCTAGCCTGAAGCACTGATGACACTGAAGCGGCTTCTGTATGAATGGCCGAACCGGATGGCGGAAATGTCCGACTTTCACGTGGGATGGTATGCAATCCCCCTTGAAGATTAATTTTACGCAGCGCGTATTCCCAAGGCGACGCACTTGCGTAATGACAATGCCCTCGTTTGCCGGCTTGATGAGGGTAGGTAAGTCAGCACTGGGAATGGCAATGTCGATGTCGTAAATTACACCGGCTATAGATGTATCATCCATCGGGATAAAGGGGCGCATTTTAATGCCGCCTAGCTCCGTCATTTGTTGAAGCTGCCCCAGAGCACTCACGTTGTTCACGTGTATGGCAAGGATGTTCTTCCGGGGATTAATTCTGATGTCTTTAATTTGATCCGGCACCGCACGTTCCAGAATAACGGATAGGGCTTGCCTGTTCAGCAGTCGTAGGTTGCTTGAGGGATCCTCCGGCATGATGATGATGACATGCGGCCAGCGCGCAGGCCTTGACTGCATAGTCGCTGTACTCGCAGGCGTCGAAGGCGGTGCGTTGATGATCTTCCTCTTCGCCCTCTTACCCCGGACGGGTATGAAGCTGTCGTCTGATGTGTCGTCTTCTGACATAGAGTACAGCTCGGTGTCCTCAGTGTCACTGGGAGAGCCAACTCGCTTCCTTGCGATTGACGGCCGCGGTGACTTCTGGCCAGACGGGCCTCTGGCCTGCTCCGCGTCCATGACCGCAATACGGGGAGGCGAGGCACCTCGAAAAAGCGAAGGTTTCACTAAAAATTCAGAGAGCACAGAAACAAGCGTTCTGCCAAGAAGACACTTCGTCGTCTTCAATATTGCCCAAATTTTCGCAAGTATAGCTAATAGCGGCCAAAATATCACGCGCGTAGCAGACGCTCGCCTCTTTGACGGGGCTTCCGCCGCGGAGAAAGCCCGCGGGTCCGGCACGGCAGCGCCGTGGCGCGGAAGTTCACAGCAAAAGGCCCTCGCTCCTCCTATATATTCGCGCGGCACTTTGGACACTCCCCCTATTCTAGGTCACTCTACCCGTATCTCTTCGAGGTTCTCTTGCTGCCGCTTCAGCGCTGGTTTGGCTCCGCGGGCTTGTGTCTTGGGTCTTGGCTAGTCTTCTTCGTTCATGTTATTAGTATCGAAGCACACTGACTGACGACTGTCAAAAAAGAGATGAAGCGCGCAGTTGTGGCCATCTAGCGGTCTCCTATCACGCTATAGCACGCGCCAGAGTGGAACGAGCTCCACATGCTGCAGTTGGCTACGCTATATGTGGTTTTGCCTGCGCTAATATCATCATCAAGGCGCTCGAAGAACAGCAGGAAAAAGATTTCTCTTTCGTGTGAGCGCACGCTGAGATCATCATCATCATCATCATCAGCCTGTCTACGCCCACTGCAGGGCAAAGGCCTCTCCCATGTTCCGCCAATCAACCCGGTCCTGTGCTTTCTGTTGCCACGTTACACCTACAAACTTAATCTCATCTACCCACCTAATTTTCTGTTTCCCCTCACGTGTTTACCCTCTCTTGGAATCCAGTCAGTTACCCTTAAGGACCACCGGTTATCCTGCCGACGTGCTACGTGCCCGGCCCATATTCATTTCTTCTTCTTAATTTCAACTATGATATCATTAACCCCCGTTTGTTCCCTGATCCACTCTGCTCTCTTCCTGTCTCTTAAGGTTACACCTATCATTTTCCTTTCCATCGCTCGCTGCGTCGTCCTCAATTTAAGTTGAACCCTCTTTGTAAGTCTCCAGGTTTCTGCTCCGTAGGTAACTACCGGTAAGATGCAGCTGTTATATACCTTCCTCTTGAGTGATAGTGGTAGACTACCATTCATGATTTGATAATGCTTGCCGAATGAGCCCCATCCCATCCTTATTCTTCTAGTTATTTCACTCTCATGGTTCGGCTCCGCGGTTACTACCTGTCCTAAGTAGACGTACTCCTTTACAACTTCCAGCGTCTCGCCACCTATCGCAAAGCGCTGTTCTCTGCCAAGATTGCTCCACATTACTCTAGTTTTGTGCATATTAATTTTCAGACCTACTCTTCTACTTTCCGTATCCAGTTCAGTAATCATGAGCTGTAGTTCGTCTCCCGCGTTACTCATCAATGCAATGTCATCAGCGAATCGCAGGTTACTGAGATACTCTCCATTAACTCTTATCCCTAATTATTCCCAATCTAGGGCCCTGAAACCTCCTGTAAACACGCAGTGAATAGCATTGGAGAGATCGTGTCTCCCTGTCGTACGCCCTTCTTTATTGGGATTCTGTCGCTTTCTTTATGAAGGACTATGGTGGCTGTGGATGCGCTGTAGATTTCTTCCATTATGTTTATATAGGCTTCGTCGATGCCCTGATTCCGCAGTGCCTGCAGGACTGCTGATGTCTCCACCGAATCAAATGCCTTCTCGTAATCTATGAAGGCTATGTATAGGGGTTGGTTGTATTCCGCGCATTTCTGTATCACCCGATTGATAGTATGAATATGGTATATTGTTGAGAAGCCTGTACGAAATCCTGCCTGGTCCCTTGGTTGATTAAACTCTAATGTCGTATTAATTCTGTTAGCAATTACTTTTGTGAATAGCTTGTAGACAACGGACAGTAAACTGATGGGCCTGTAATTTTTCAGGTCCTTGACGTCCCCTTTCTTATGGATCAAGATGATGTTGGCATTCTTGGTACGCTGAGATCGTTATACTTCAAATATTTTTTTCTAAGCTACACGATTCTTGGTCAATCCCCCTGAGTTTGTGTGAGCCAGCAGGATAGCATCTACATCTACATCTACCTGTGTTACGCCCGGCTACTACGGTGATGGACAAGCCCCGAGCACATGGAGCAAGCTCCTAAAACCCACAGGGTCGCTTGTGCATTCACCCAAGATGACTCGATTCACCCAAGATGACTCGAAGACGAAAACCATCTTCTTTTTCTTCTCAGTCGATGCATTACGAAGTCGGCATGACCGGCCGGTCATGTAGGCTCCCTAGATGCATTGATCCTGCACCGGCACCCTCCGAAAGCTTTCTGCACCTAGCGTGGTTTCGCACTGCCTCGAGAATCGGAGGCACCTCACCTGGGTATGCACTGCCTCCGTGATCAGCCCACCTTTGACCCGGCTACGATGTCATGTGATGGCGGTGTAGGCTTATGCCACAGGAGCGAAGGATCGACAGTATTGGGGAACACGAGCCGTGGCTTCACGTGCCACTGCCAAGCACCTCCTTTATTTCCTTCTCTTGAGGTCGCCCGCTCTCCCGTTTTGTTCGCCACCCAAACGAGGGTGCTACAATGGCATCATGTGGTGTTAAGTCAAATGACGACACGTCAGAATTTGCACCGTCATGATGACGTCACACAGTTTTGCTATCTGTGATGACACGATGACGTCACACAGTGACGTCATCACGTGATGATGATTTTTTGCATCACCCGTCACCGACGCCGCAGTACGCGAGACGGCGCCGGTCAAATTTCCCTTTTCATGAGGTATCTAATGCTTCCGCCTAAATAAATAACATACCGGCATGTTGTCCTGTTCATGCAGGCCTACTTATATTCACAAACTTTAAGTGAAACGGGTTGAGCAATGGAAGTCATGATAAAGAACACTGAACACTATATTTATTATAGGCTTTTTAAATAGCGATAAACGTATTTTAGCATGCTTAAAAAAGTCGCATATGTGCTGGGGAATAAAATGTTCAAATGTACATTAGAGTAAAAACTGACAGATAATATTATATTGTTGCCATCTGAAGACGCATTTCTGATAAAAATTAAAGGGAACATTTTTCACGGAGACTAGCTTGATAGCGCTCTCCCGGTACTTTAGTTGGTCAGACGTTAATAAAACGCTTAAGTAAAACTCGCAAGGATTATTAGAGCAACTTTTGCGGGTGGCTTTGATGAGACGTATGAGATGGCATGCTGTTTTGGCTCCAGCTGCACTGATCGGCATGTACGATTTCGAAAGGTTTTCTACAACGCTGGGACGGCTTGCTGCTCTCCCGTAGTCGAGTACGAAGTGATCTTAATCGTAAACAAATTTTCCAAACGCCAAGTTCAATTTACTTTAGGAATTAAACCTTATTTGAGAACCACACAAAGCGTCTCCCAAATCCGCAGTTTCCAACTACCAGGAAACACTCAGGTTAAAGTCACTGCATAGGCAGACGACATACAATATTACCCATTATGTCCACAACGACCAGGCACTATAAGATGCGTTCCATAAATTCGGTACAATATTGGGTGGAAATTTGAGCTTTTCAAAAAGCTACTATTCCTTTATTGGCAACCCAGACACTCGTATAAACATCACGTCACCATTTCAGTGCTCTCCTACTATTATATTGCTAGAATTCACATATCACGCGTTGCATGTAAATGACAAGATCTGGATATCACTTGTGCACAGCTTACGAAGTGATATAAAAGCTGCGCCACGCTTTGACTTCCGGCTCTTGGAACCCCGTTACTTAACCTAGTCGGTTTTTCTAGGGAAATTGGGGCATGTTTGGCACACCTTCAAACATCATCTCCGAGTTTATAGAAAAAAACAGAGCCACATCAACTCGTTCTTCTGGTAAAACGGCACTGAACAGCCGTCACGTCCGTCGTTAGGACAACCTAAGCTGAAGGGAAGGCGAGACCGTGGAGCCTTCTCCTGTCCCGACTTCTCCATCACCGGATCTATCCTATCGCTTCGCACTTTAATGCGAATCTTGAGAAACGACGGTACGCCAGCACAGGCGCTGGCGCGTTACTATAACTGACCATCACTGCGTGTCCTGATAAGGGCGAGCTCCACAAACCGAGGCCCGCAATCGCCGGAATCGCCATTGATATATAGAGCCAATGTGGCATTTGAAAGGCTCCTTACAGCTGCGTTTGCAGAGGCAAACGTTAGCGCACATAGGGTGGTTGACACAATGGCCGCACTTCTGCGATCCTTGATGCATGAGTACCGCCGACCCATAGTGCGACATACAGCGTGGAAAGACGTAGCTGCAGCCACATTACCGGGACACCTTCGCGACATTGCTTGGAAGGTGGGATGGCGATTGCCCCCACACGTGATCGTCCCGAACGATGGCAAGTGGTGCGCGTCTCTACGTGTCCGAACTGTACCACAGTGGAAAGAAACCGCTGCGCGACAGTCGAGTGCGTGGTCGTGCGTCGTTTTTGGCGCGCTGTCCATGCCGGATTTCGGGGATAGGGCATCCGAGATTTCGTGTCGGGTGGAAGATTCAAACGAAGACCCTTCGCGGCACTTTTGATAGTGGCAAGAAAAGCCTTTGGAGGAACCGCTGCGAAGCCGTGGCTAGAAATTGCCGTCGGCGCGCATTGTAGCCAATACTGGCGGCATGATGCGTGAGATCCTCACTTTCCTCTCCGACGAGCCCTTCTTCTTTGGGGAACTCGAGTTCGTGCGCCTCTGGTCATTCCCCTTTGTAAAAATAGAAAACGAAAGGGTGCAGCTTCTCTTTGGCTCGCCGTGGCATTTGATACGGCACTCGCGTCATTGTTTGAGTAGTTGTGTCGCTACCATTTTGTCCTGTGAGTATAAACTCCATATGTAAGCCATGTAGAGGTTCCATCTACCACAATATTTATGTGTGCGATATATATGTATTTGCGCATGCATAACCACACTTTGTACACTTTGTGTCATTTGTGCACAGTGTCCAACCTTGGTCATGTTTTCCTAATTAACGTTCTTTTTACTATAAGATAGCGAGGTTTGTCATGGCGCGTCGCTGCGCAAACGTGAATACACCAGGGTTCTGAGAAATAGCAGCTAAAAAAAGCACGTACGCAACGAAAACGACAAGGATGAGGGCTCAACTTGCAACGACTTTTGTTGTAAAAACATTACACACATATATACTTGCTGTCCGACACAGACATCATCAACTACACATGCGTAAATACGCCGCGTCTCTATCTGAGAGTTGTATGGATACACGCTTACACATACCACCCCGAGATCGGAAATGCATTTGCATCTACGATTTCTCGAGTAATGTGCGTTTTAGATGCGAAGCAGCTGTTGCGATAGGCTTTGTCCGCAGTTTCATTGGCGACCGTCGGCTTTCTAAAACCTACCATAGCCATCTGTAACATATTGAGCGCGCGCTTGCGCCAAGGAGAAGTCTTCTTCGTCTTGTCCTTCGAATGTCTTGATGATGATACGTGCAGATCACTTTTGGGGCCCGGGCTGTCGTATGCGGTCCTAGCTTGGCGTAACGCAGACGAAACCATGTGTGCTGGCACGCGCTAGCGCGTTCGGACCTGTGTAAGGGGCTGGGTAAGACGCTGTGGGCTCTTCCCCTTATACTCTCCCAGCAATCAAGTGATGGCGTCGGGGAACGAGATTCTGCAGACGCGCGATGAACCCGCATGGCGTGCTCCAGCAAGAGCTCAGGACGAGTAACAGCAACAGCAACTACAGTGAATTGATGGTGTGCTCCACATCGGGCAAGGTGCGCGTGATGAACGGAACTTTAAGTCGACCCATGCGCTCCTTCGTATGCCCACATGGTTCCCTTTAGTGGGAGATGGTGCAATTTTTCCTCTTCTTAAGGACACGAGTGTTTAGGTGGAATGGCCAATCCTGGCAGGTTATATACAATGCTGGCCAGGAAACCATCAAAATCTTTTGCACTACGTGCATTTTTACGTTGTTGGCATGTTCCCTCAAACCATCGTTCACGCATCTTTCAGTTTGGCCAGCATGCACTTTTCCGCACTTTAAAGGAATTTCGTACATCATCCCTTCTGCGTATCCAACAAATGGCCGCGTATGTTTTATGCCGCAGACCTGCTGCATCCTTGCCTCCGTGTCAGCCATTTTGCAGAGCTTAGATAGCCTTTGCAGTGCGCTGAATACGACTCGCCTCATACCGCTGGGCCAACATTTCCAGGTTGCGTGAAAGCTTGTGCACGCGCATAGAAAGAGAGAGAGAAAGACATAATGAAACGAGAAAAAAAGGGAAGGAAGCCAACCAGAATAAGTTACCACAGCTACCTTCTGCCTGAACGATGCGCTGGCTTCACACGTATAAGGATGAATGCGGATTTTCTCGAGCAGGCTCTCTGCGACCGAAATGAGGAGGGGCTGGGTATGCCCAGCTTTGAGCAGTCTTTCAGCGTGAAACTAGGACTTCTGAAATGTTTTCGTGTGCGTGCGTGTGCGTCTCTCTGCCTGCGTCTCTCACTCTGTGTGTGCGTGTGTGTGCGTGTGTGCGTGTTTGTGTGTGTGTGTGGCGCTGCAATATTTTCAAAATTATGTACCAAAAACCCAACTCGCCCCTTCAATGCACCAAGGCGCACGAATGCCGACGTACAAGGGCCGCTACCAGGTACCTTACACAAGGATTAGGGTCGCTTCCACATTCTTTTTTTGTGTGACGAGCTTTCGTTTATAAGACATTCACATTAGGCAGAAAGCTCAGGTTGTTCACGACCTGACAAAAGAGGCCACGGCTGCTCGCTCATTCGTCTCGCGAACCTGGTCGTGTTCAATCAATCGAAATGCGCAAAAATGTTTGGGGTAATCAATGTTGTTAAGGTAGGCCTTGTCATTCTTAACAAGGAAGAAACAAATTTCGATTTTTTTTTAAATTTCAGCCTGCCGTGAGTCTCTAAGCATGCTAAAAAAATAACGGAAATCTGCACGGCAGTAACATGTTCAAGAGGCCATTAAGGCAAACATTAATTCATAATATTACATTGTTCTCTTCTCAAGACGCATTTTTGACAAACATTAGATTAAAGAGACTTTTTTCACGGATAATGACATATTCATGTTGAATCCGCATTTTGGTAGGTCAGACGTTAGTGGTATACTTGAGTAAAGCTGTCACGGTGGGTTAGTGCCATTATTGTGGGTGCGTTTGTTGAGAGGTATGAGAAGCCATACATGCCTTGGCTTTCGCAGCACTTCTTTGTCTACCGTTCTCTGTATAAGTAGACTGAATTGGCGGCTTTAAACGTATAATGAGTTTATTGATAATCGCCTGTCAAGTAATAATTGTTCAAAGAGTATATATTAATTTGCATCGGCGAGTACCATAACCGAGTACCCGTACTTCTCGAATTCGTTTGAAAGGCTTGAGTCTCAATTCTGTGTACTAACAGCTGCATACGCCTCTCCTACGGTAAGATGCTCTAAATCAATGATTTACCGTGCTTGTATTGTACTTTGATAGCCTGACACACATCCGCATAGAGCACTTCCACGGTAAGGTACAACATAAGGTAAATCATTGAAATATTTTCCTCAGATCACACAATATAGGCACTCGTGACTGATTGCGCTCTATCACTCCGACAAAACAAGGGAGTCCCAGAGTTGAGTGCATACTTTCACAAGCTACACCACACAATTAGGGCTGCAGTGTATGAAAATCTATCAATAAATAGATATGAATAGGACCTCCCGACATTGCACTGTTCGAGAAATTGGCCCACGATCGCCTTCATTATTAGCGGCATGAGCACAAAGGGACACACTTGTTTTATAGCGAAAGCTGTGAACAACAGCAGCCGATTTTGGTAGCAGCCGTCGGAGTCCGCAACCGCTATCACGCGGAATGAGAAAGAAATATCCAACATCGATCGGAACTTGAATTCAGGCCCTCTGCGTGGCACTCGAGTATTCTACCATAGAGCCACGCCAGTGCTTGAAAGTCCTTCGCCAAAAGACTCTATACAGGCGTCATGTGCGGCAACGAATAACATTAACAGATGTTATATAGCGGGGTACAACAACCAGGCGCCACACATGCGAATTGCGTAACGGGTGGGAGCTTTAAAGCTCCCCACCCATTACAAAGGCATCAGCCATAATTCTCCATCGTCGTCAGCCAAAGCATTAGCAAGGATTCAAATGCCTTACAGATGTGTAGCGCGTACGTCGCTTCTCCGCAGAATGGTGAGTAATGACATAGTGGGTGCTTCCCTTCTTCGCCAAAATTATGATAATTTACGGCGCAGTGAGTACCTTGCATGTCTGCTTGTATTAGCTGCCGAATAAAAAGTCTACAAGGGGTTTTAGAAAGGCTGTTCTTCCAGTTTTCGCTGAGACTGTGCTGCGCGTTTTGCAGACTTGGTGTTTTCAGTTGCAAGCATATTCGATCGAGCAAATCCGATCGAATGTGGTAGAAATGTCGTCTAAAAAATACCAATCAATGGTTGAAGTTCACGTTAAGAGTAATATTGGATACAAATGGCATGGTAGCGTAACCTATCTAAATAGAAGAGCCAATTAGCTATTAGGATAATTACTTAGAATTCACTGAGTTCATTAAAAGATTGTGAGACTTGAGATCGCTGCGGCACCTAGTGGAGGCGATCTCTATGGCGCGCTCCTTTTTACGCAGCCTCTGAGATTCGCTGCGACAGCACTCTAAACATTAGGTCAACACAAGGAAAACACCAGGGCACGCGAATGCCGACATACGAGCGCCATTACGGGACACCTAATTCAAGGATAAGAGTTGCGTCCAGAATTATTTTTTTTTCGTGAGGAGGTTGATCGAAACGTATCCGTGAAGTACAGTCTCAGAGCAACGCTGTGAAATCTCTAGCTCAACAATTTAACCGCCTCCAATGCCGCCTTTGTATTCGCATGCCTCAATGCGCTCGCTTCGTGATGGGTAAATTCACTTTGTTTGCTTGCACATGGAAACATTGTGCCAAGCTACTTCAACACCAAGCTTAGATAAGGATACGGAAAAGATGTAGGAAAGTTGCGTGCCCGTCTCCAAGTAAAACTGCTGTTCACTCTCGTTCAGGGGCTGACAGGCCAGGGTTCCAACGGGGAACAACAGCGTTTATTGCCCGAAGCTTACGCGCTGGCGCTTATATAACGATTGTGTCGATCGTGCATTGAGAACTACCATTGAAGCACTAGTGGGTACATATGTACTAACGACAGTTCAGTTATCAGATGCGCTATCGCGAACACAACACTTTCTCTGCTTTCATTGAGAAGCTACTAGTTCACGTTCCCTCTCCGAACCGATCAGGTTGTCGACGATTCTGTAGTGGGTAGCGTCGATCCTGGTCGCCTCGCTCCAGCAAACGTTTGAAGAGTGCTTCTAGGTTTATCAAGTGTTCTTCAGCGTTTCTTCCTGTGACTAAGATGTCATCGAGATAACAACAAACTCCGTTTAGGACCTTCGGCATTATGTCCATTATTTTCTGAAAAATACGTGGCACTGACGCTATTCCGAAGGGTAGCCTGTTGACTGTAAACAGCCCTTTCTATGTGTTTAAAGTCAAGTACCTCTTCGACTCTTCCGACATGAGTGCTTGCTGGTATGCCTTGTTGAAATTGATCTTAGTAAAATGCATTTCCCAGGCCAACGCAGCCAATAGATCATCAATTTTAGGCCGCGGGTAGTGTGTGATGTCCAGTGAGGGATTTATCGTTGTCTTATAATCCCCACATAGGCGTATGCTTCCGTCTTTCTTTACCGCAGGGACGGCGGGCGTGGCATATTCTGATGTATTCTCGGGTGCGAGTATTTCTAGCTGAACCAATTTTTCTTTCTCTGCTTCTACTGCTGACTGCATTGCGAATGGCACATTCCTTGCTTTTAGGAATCTCGGCCGGTGGTGCGCTTTGTAATACAGCTCAGCCCTTTCGTCTGTGATAGCGCCTCGCGCATCCTTGAACAGCATTTTGTATTTTGCAAACTACACCTCCAGCTTTTCCTTCATTGGGGAAGAGAAGTCGAACACTGACCGTGAGACGTGGTTGAGGCTCTAAACCTGGTTCCATTCTAGCCGCACTGTGTGCAGCCATACACGCCCTAGCAGCGGTGGCCATGCTTGATCGACGAGGATGAGCAGTTCGCCGTGCTGCACATTAACGACCGCCACGCCGCAAGGTTGGACGAGTGCTCCAGTATAGGTGCGCAGGACGATGTCGGTTGGTCCGCAGGTGGCTGAAGAGACCAGCTGCTTGAACTGCTTGTAAGGATGATAGACGCCGCGGCTCCCGTGTCAAGTTCCATTTCCCCCATTGCTCCATTTATATTTCGTCCAACAAATATAGGAGTGCGGCAAGAAGCCGTTTCTTCCGAGACGTCCATGGGTGGTACCTGCGTCACCACTTTCAGCGTTTTCACACTCCGTTTCTGCTGATACCCGCCAAAAGATTGCCTGTTGCTGCGACAGGCCCTTTGAATATGCCCTTTCCACACTTATAGCAGGTATCCTTAACGTGAGGGCATCCTGAATGATTGCGGCTCGGAGAACCGCAGCGATAAAAAGCCTGTAGCTGCCTACGGGCGATCGCTTGCGCCTCATACAGATAAAAGGGGCATAATTACCTTCTCCTTTCATTTTGTGCAGCTGTGTGTTCACTGACTCCACGACTCTAGTCTCTGGCAATTTTCACCATCCAAGCGCATGTTGACGCCCATTCTCGAATTTTTCTTTCCAAATAATTACACTATGAACTTGTGCCTCATACTATAGACGGTTCAAAGCTAAGAATAGATACAAGCTGCACCCCCCTCACCTGCGGTGTGCCTGCCATTCATTTGTGCAAGAGAATCATACTACGCGGCTTGCGTTGTAACCATAAGTACATGCTCGCTGGTTAGGTGCCTACTACGCATATTATTGTTTAAAAGTTATTAATTGTAGGGGTTTAGCGTCCCAAAGCCATTATAGATTACGAGGGACGTCGTAGTGGAGGGATCCGGATATTTCGACCATCTGGGGTTCTTTTACATACACCTAAATCTAAACGCACGGACCTCAAGCATGGTCGCCTTCCTCGAAAATGCGGCCAGCGCGGCCAGGATTCGATAGTGCGATCTTCGCGTCAGCAGTCAAGCACCATAAGCCGCAGACCACAGGGGTGGGTTATTAATAAAAACATTCGTCATCTGCATTTGAAGTATTAGGTTTTCTCGAGCAGTGATATCGGAATCTCTCTGTCTGCGAACACAGGCCTTTTCTGTGCTACGAGCAACTAGTGCTAGAATCGCGTGCCGCGTTTGAATATTGTTACAATACAGAAATATATAAAAAGACTTGCAAAAGGTAGAAATGCCTAGAAAAACTTGCAGAACATAAAAATCCTTAGAAAAGTCTTGAAAACATAGAAAGGCAATAGCCGGACGAAGGATGGCATCAGCTTCACTGTTTGGACGGCTTTCACGGGGGAGGGGAGGGGGGGCGTCTGGCTGGATTTTTTTCTTTAGGCCATTGATTTTCGGTGGGCCGCAGCTCCTGCCACGGAGGTATGCCCCCTCAGTGTGTGCTTTTACTTTATTTGAGTGTTTTGATGTCGTTTGTTCACGTATGTGCCAATATGGTTGCAATGTTGCCATGTATTTCTACAGCGATACTGTCTAAGTCTACCGTGTGTCGTCGTCGTCGTCAGCCTAGTAGTAGCAGTAATAGGCGTCACGCAGGTCGCGTGACCAGAGCGGGGAGCGAATAAATTAGTAAAACAAACTGATAATGAGCGTAATGATGATGCTGAAGCTGCCTGCTGACAATGATTGGGAAAACAATACTAATCATGCTCGCTCGATCACATACACTCGTGCGCTTACAGCTTCGCTGTATGGCTTAGAACTGGCTGCAATCTTTTGTTCGATAAATAAGCTTTTTTAAATCGCGTACTGCTCTTAGTGTCAGCGCAGCGATCTCCCGCTTAAATATGAACATGCTGTCGTATGTCACACGTCACTCATGCATTAGAAAACGTAAATGACATGACATGCCATGCGAAACATATTTGACCAGGCGTGCCATGGCATATCGCGTCTTATAATGTGTGATGAGACGTCACGACACTATACAACAATTAAAGTCATTATCCTGTCGTGATGCGGATGAGAAGTTGCTTAAGGGCACGTTTCAGCTACACTTGTGCTGAAAAGCATATCTTCAATCGGCAGTCCTCTTCTCGGGCGCGGCACTTCCAGCACTTTTACCAGGCTGTACAGCGTCTCGTGGTGTCGTCTGTCGAGACATGTCACGTCCACACCTCCACGCCGAGCGATGGTGGGTGACACTGTGTGATTAAATGCCAGTAAACTTCGGGCGCGGCTAAAGTGCACCATCAAAAAATGGAGTGCGGGCGAGCCATCTCCCAGCAGACTGATTTGCATAGCATGGATTACCACAGCGTGTGATTTTGCAGGAATTTTGTGCAAGTGTACGATTATTCGGCCTGTGTACTCTAGTTCAGCCCAACTGTATACGCGGCTATGCACGTCTATGTGTTTAGAAACGTAGTGGAGCTAATCTAGACACTATGTACTATTATAAAAGAGAGTGGTGAGCCGTCAATCTGGATTCATCTCATTGTATGCTTCCGTGTTCAGAAGAGAGCAAAACTACGCACAGTAGTGATCACTCTACATTGGAGAGCTGATTGTCCCTCTACCTGTTCCGGTAATCTAGAAACACATGCTTACAAAAAAATTGGCCACGTATCAGCGTGCTTCGCTGAAAATGTCGTCGAAAGACGATAGTCTTCTGCTCGCCGTACTGCATGAGTCCTGGTGTCCTCCGCGGCCACCCGTGATGCTGTTCTCGTGCCAAATTTTCATCAAGCGGCAATTTATGTTTTGCCTTGCGTCAGACAGCGTCTCCTGTATGCTGAATCGGCCGCATCTGGCTGGCATTGATAGAATAGAGGAGGCGCTGCGTGAGATATTTGCAGATGGATACTGTTTATTTCATATTGTACATACTGATAACAAACACTTACAAGACCTGTAGCCGAAGGCTAGTTGTAGGTCCGAAAAAAAAAGAATATATAGGAAATCCTAACACAGCATGGAATAGAAAGAAAAGACACAGCAGTTGTAACACTTGCAATGAACAAAAAATGTCATTGTTTATTTCGCAAATCAATAGTAAGTAAAAGAACCAATAACTAACATTTATTGCAGTCCCAAACAATTAGGTAGGGGCTACGTACAGATACGTTGAAAAGGTACTGTGAAATATACAAAAAAATAAGAAGTGCATATCTATCAAACCTTTATCCGGCAAGATATGTCTAATAAAGAGCAAAATGCGTACATATTGTGCAAATGAACACAACGGGAGAAATACAAGTTTTTTGTTACGTATCAATACAACACTATCATGTCACCGTAATTGCACGGTATCAGCAGTAAAATTTATAATTCGTTTAGAACAAGCAAGGTATTTATAATTTACTCTATCCTTAACAAAGAAAGAAAATATTGTTTCAGGCCGCTAGGGAAGTTCACAGAGTTAATGATTACCGCTGGGAGCCTGTTCCAGGTCTTAATTCCTTTGAACTGAAGCATGCGTTCACCATACACATTGTTACATGGCGCGAGATTAAAGTGACCTGCAGTTACATTTCTAGTAGAGCGCGAGGACGAAATAAATATGAATGAGCTGAATGAATGGTTGAATCTAACGATCTTATAAACGCACAGTGAAATGCTCAGCTGTCGCAAGTATTCAAATGGTAATATGTGATATTGACAGAATAATGGGGCCGTGTGATCGTTATGCTTAGAGTGAGACATAATTCTTATTGCACGTTTTTGGAGTTTAATAAATGGGTAATAAGGTTTTATACGCCCAGCCCCACGAGTCAATATAATACCTCAAGTGACTTTCAATAAAAGCAAAATACATGAGTCGCATAACTGGGATGTCAAAGTACTCACGAGGTGATGTTAAGCCGTAGCAACCAGACGCTAATCTGGAGCAGACACTGTTTATGTGTTCTTCCCATTGTTGGTGTTTGTCAAAAACAATTCCAAGGTATTTGTAAGAACTTGTCTGTTATAGCGAAATGCTATTGATCTCTATGTTTAAAGCTGTGGTGTCTACTACTTTGAATCGTGACTGAAATACAACATATTATGTTTCCTTCGTGCTAATTGTTAATTTATTACTTAAGAACCACTCCAAGATTCTATTTAGCTCTGCATTTAACTTATGCCGTAGTTCAGCAATATTATCCGCAGTTACTATAGTACATGCATCATCTGCATATATCAATATTTCTGCACAGCCGATTATTTGTTGCAGGTCATTTATATATAACGAAAAAAGAAGACCTAATACTGAGCCTTGTGGAACCCCGGTAACGATGTTTTGTCTTGAAGAAGTAATGTTATTGATCGTCACCACCTGAAACCGATCTTCCATGTAACTTGTATTGAAGTCGACCACTTTACCGCGAAATCCACAATGTTTAAGTTTGTCCAACAATATGCTATGATCCACTGTGTCGAATGCTTTCTTTAAATCCAAAAAAACAATACCTGCTAGTTTATTTAGATGTAAAGCCATATTTATCTTTTGTGATAACGTGATGACTGCGGTTGCTGTCGAGAAGCGTGGTCGAAAGCCGTGTTGCTGATGGCAGAGCACATTGTACTTTTCGAGGAATGTTTTCATCTGGTTGGAAATAAGTTTTTCGAAAATATTATTGCATATGCTTAGAACAGAGATTGGTCTATAGTTTGCAGGGTCAGCCGGATCACCGTCTTTATGAATAGGAATGACTTTGGCAATTTTCAGAGGAGCTGGATACTGAGCCTGTGTAATGGAATGATTGAACAAGTGACATAGTACTGGGCCTAGGATGTCAATGTTATCCTTAAGCAACCTGACAGTTATGCCATCGAGCCCTGTCGCTTTATTGTTGGGTGTACTTAATACATTTAAAACGATGTCATGAAGTTCTATCTCACTTACGATAAATGAATTTATGCGTGAAATTGGAGCAGGAATACCTTTTCTATTTCAGTATGGTAATTGAGCTGCCAATTCTGGGGCTACAGTGGTAAAACATGTGTTAAAATTTTCGACGGTGACTGCATCTACCGTAGGCGGATAAGCACTCTTCGTTTTTCTCCATGTTACTTCATTTATAATTCGCCTCAGTTGTTCTGAATCACCATCTGCTTGAGTGATACGTTGTAAGTTGAAATATCTTTTTTGGGCCCTCATCATGGATACAGTTTATTGCGAAATGTTCTGTACTGACCTGAATAGAATTCGTTGCTTCTATTATGCCTCCACTTGTTATACCAATATCCTTTTGCTGTTAATATTTCTAAAATTTGGGTCGTCATCCATGGACAGATAGGCTCGTTGAAAGAACCTTGAGTATATGTTGTGCTACACTCGGTTATCAGACTGGTTATTAAGCTGATTAGATTGGAAAATTCTTTGTGTACATTGTCGCTGAAAATTCGTTCGAAGTCGGCGTCTGTGATTTTGTCTCGGAATTTCTTATAATCTAACTTATTTACAAGCCTTCTGTCAACAGTATTTTCGGAATGCTGGATATCAAACCCTGTGAAAATTGGTAAATGGTCTGAAATAGGAAGACTATACACTCCACTCACAATTCCAGATTCGATATTTGTCAATGCATGATCGATTAGAGTAGCCGTAGTGCTTGTTAGAGGTGTCGGTCGGCTTATTAGATTTCGGAAATGAAATGATTCGAGGAGGTAACTCTAATCCTTGTGTATTGAATGGAGTGTATCAATATTCACGTCACCAACAATTACAACCGGCGTGTTTTGGTATATTCGTAAATAAGATAAAATTGTTTCCATTTTATCGAGAAAACTGACAAGGGTCGCGTTTGGAGGACGATAGACTACGCCCACAATATATCCAGTTTCTATTTTTACAAATAGCACTTCAATATCAGGTGATGAGAATGTAATCGAAGGCGGAACTGTGAAACACAGACCATTTTTCACGAAAAGGGTGACACCACCCCCTCGAGAGCGTGTCACGCGCGGACGGGATTTTAATCTGTAACCTGGCATATCTACGATTTCTTCGTTCAAGAACCAAGTTTCGCTTGTCGCAATGACGTCATACAAAAATTTATGCATCGATATAAATGCGGTCATCAGGTTTACGTTTTTCTTTAAACTGCGTATGTTGCAATGAAAAATTGATACATTTTTTTCAGGCAAAGGTGGTCGATTTGGTTCGATGTGTAAGCCATTTTGATATATTGATTAAACTTGACAAGCAACCGAGCAACATGGATCACACTATTTGGTCTAAATCTTCTTTGCTGGTAAGGCTGATGACCCTGAGTTATCCGCCTTCCGCATAAGCAATTTGCCTTCTGATACCCACACGAATTTCCACTTTTTTTCTCGCTTCATTTGGATGGCCTTGCCGAGCAATACCTTATATTCTGGGCACAGATGCTCATTCACGTATAAAGGTGGAGCATTTTCAGAGCCAAGCATTGCTGTCGTTGGCCTTTTCTTTCTTGCGGCTTGCAGAATCAAGTCGCGCTTTCGTCGTGAGTTAAACCTGACAATGACATTGGCTGGTCTATCACCCCTTGTGCGCACACGGTGGATGGCATCCATATCTCCTTCGACAAGACCGACCATCAAGAATTTTGCAATTTTTTGCAGAGTTTCGTGAAGAACCTCGTTTTCAGTGCTGGAGATGCCTTTTAATTCAAGGTTGTTTGTACGACTGTACTGCTTCAATTCAGTCAGTTGCCTACGTGTATCTTTGAGTTCTTTGCCCATCCGTTTGTTTGCCGTTTGACAAACCAGGTTTTCTATCGGCACCTGGGAAAGCTCTTGTCGAAGACTAGCAATTTCTTCCTTGAACTCTTCAAAGTTGATATTGATAAAGCCCATTGACGCCACAAAAGATTTGAGCTCAGCCTTTACGCTGTTGTTTGATCTGTCGATATTTTGCATTTCTGTCTTCAATTCTGATAAAACTTCCGCAAATTTTGCGATCATTTCAGCCATTGTCTTGACAACTTCCTTTATAGATCCAGGCGGTTTGTCCCCCATTGACTTACTAAATTCCACAAGCGTGTCACTCTTTCAGCTTTCCATAATACTGAGCAGAATACCAGCAGTACTCCTGATAGAAGCTAACAATACTCAAAGATCTAAAACGACAACACAGTGTAGTTCAGCAGCCACAGTATAACATGCAGAAAACAACTAAATGTCCGTTGTCCCACCTGCATCGGTTAAAATACAGTGGTTTCAGCACGATGTGCGGTTTACACGGCTGCCGAACCACTGTGTTGAATCACCGGGAATCCGTGCTGCTTATATGGGTGGGCAGAATGCCCTCCCACTCCGCAAGCACAGTCAGATGCAGTGCGCTTGCTCGTTGGTTTGCTCGGCTGTTTCCGTCACGTGTAGCCACATCATGCTAGGAAAGCCTGCATCGGCTCAAAGACGGTGTTTTCAGCACGATGTGCGGTCGACGCCATCTGGCAGTGGCGTCGGGAAACATGAGCTTGTGCAGAACCCAGGCATAGCGCCGCATTTTAGGCGCAGCCTAAGTGACACTTTGTTCTTTAGAATTACGTATCTATGTATTTGCTATTAAAGGGACACACAACCTAATACTTACGTATTGATGTTGTGAATCAGATATGCGTAATATTTGCTTTTTGATCGACGATGTTCACAAGTGAGAATGCAGCTGGCAGTTCAAGATGGCGGGGCGTTCAGCAAATGCTAAACTTTGGCCGGGTGTCTGAATCGTGTGACAGACACACCAACAGACCAAAAGTTTTGCGTTCAAGTATCCCCGCTGAAAGCACCCTACAGTTCCTTGCCCAAGGCTCGCGTTTTCAAAGGACCATGTGTGCTTGTACTACACACCACGAGCAAAAAAATGAACTTTTACCGTACGACTCCACCCATTCTAAGCTAGTAAAAAGGGCTGTTGCTTGACTTTGCCTGAGGTCGGCACACAAAAGATCATGTGAGCACAACACGCAGGCCAGTTTTGAAAGACAGCTGATTAAGCTATCCAAAGCCGGCTACCCTCGCTCTGTCTTGATGGCTGTGGCTGAATGTCTCCTACAGAAGACTAAAGCGGGCACTCCTGCGAATGGTGCTAGAGCCGGTGAGCTTTGTGGCTCAAGGCCTGAAGTTGTGCCCTATGTGCACAAAAAGCCACAATTACAAAAAGGTGGCCAGTAGGTACAGTGTACTCATGGTCTTTTCTGCTCCCAACAGGCTCGCCCAAATGTGTCCCCGCATCATGAGCAGCCATTTGAAAGGCTGCCGTGTAAAGCATGCCAAGCCGTACGTGCGTTGCACCAGCGGGGTGGTGTATAAAGTCCCTCTGTCTTGCGGTAAGTGCTACACAAGGCAAACCAGTCGCTGCGTCAATGACAGAATGAGAGAGCACGCGAATAATTTTAACAAGGACATGAACGCGCACCTTTCTGCGCACTGCAAAGGCTGCGCATGTGCCGCAAGGTTTCATGATGTCAATACCCTGGGTAGCAGTAGAGATAGAACAGCGCGAGCACTCTTACAAGCGTTTTTTATCAAGGAAAGTGGTAGTGATTGCGTTAGTCAGATTAGTCAGACGTCTGTTGTCTTGTTTGCCGCGGAACATGCGTTTTTCAGGCGTACTGTTGTCTATTCTGCCTAGCGCCCCATGTAGCCTGCAGGATGTCACGTTCGCGCTTGCGCGTTTGGAACGCATATATATTCTGTGTACCTTGAATTTCTATTAGAGTTGTTAGTAGCGCCTTTGGTTTGTGGTTCTGTGTGTCCGTTGTTTCTTTTTCGCGCTACATGATGTCTACCCCAGGGCACACGTATATAAATGGATGTATACCAAAAAAGACACGTATGTAACCGAATATAAAAGGGAAGTAATGAATTAAGATAAGGTTGTACATGACAGAATGGACAGTAAGCTATGTCATATCTTGAAGTACGCTAAAGGGCAACGAACGCTTGGCGTGTGACGTCGCATCCCTCTCCCCGTACGGTCTCCCTGGATCCCTCCTCCCAAGCTCTGCTTCGAGGCACGCAGCGTTTGCCTCACGTGTAGCGGACCATAAAATTATTCGGACCACGCGAGCGCGTAGCGAAATCGCCGTCTGCGCCTTCTAGTGACGAGCCGTCTGCTGTCGAGAGCATATCTCTCACTTACGTCACCGGTTACTCCCCTGGTTGGGCCGTGGTATGATGAACTTGAGGATGACACTAGCACAACCGTTCGATGAAAAAAGAAGAAAGAAAGGTGTAGCCCGTTTCGTGCCCATAAGACAGTGGGAGTGGCCTAGTTGAATTTCTACCACTATGGCGCCACAAGACGGGTCGCACCAAGGTGCCTTAGAGAGCGCGGGAGTTTCTTTGTGTAGCGGGTTTTCTTGAGGAGTCTCGGACTCTTGATACATATCATTCCGGATCATGAGATCAACCCTGGAAACAACGATGTCTTATTTTATCGTACTGACCTTTAACGTCATTCAACGTCACGCGGAAATTCGTGCTGTCCGATGTTGACACCCTTTATTGTCGTTCAAAGGCATCTCAAACGCGGCGGCTCCTCGGCATGGCCATATATGGCGGGATGCAACGTCTCGCGTGTGCCACAACCATGTTTTTAAACACGATAGTCTTTCTTGGGGAACTCAAACGCAGAAATTTTGGTCTGTCTTTCTGTTTGTCGGCACGTCCCTCGATTCAGCTACTTGGCCAATGTTGAACCACTTGCACAAGGGCCAGCCATCGTGAACGGCTCACTAGGTTCATACTTGTGTACATGGTTGATCAAAAAGCAAACATTACGCATATCTGAGGCGCAACATCACTAGGTAAGTATTAGGTGGTGTGTTCCTTTAATAGAAAATACATAGATACGTAATTCTAGAGACCCTAGTTTCTTAAGCTGCGCTGAAAATGCGACTGCGCCGAAACTTGGCTTCCTCAGTGCCCTCTGCGCGAGCTGTGTTTCGGTTTCAGTTCAGTATTGCACTGTACGAGTGCCATGGGGCGCCGCTCTGGCATTCCTGCTTTACCCAGGCGACGTGAATATAAAAGAGTGTGTGGAGAGTACTCGTTGAGTGCGGACGTTTATTCTGCTTCGGCGCTTCGCGCCAAACCGCGTGTTCGGGCTGGCTGGCGTCCCCGCCGGTCGCGTTGGTCACCACCGGTCTTGCCTGCTGCTGCGCCGGGACTACCAGCCCGCAACACAGCATTCACGTTTCCCGACGTATTGCCAGATGGCGTTCATATCTCACGCAGCGCCTCTTCTATCGTCTTTAGACGACATTTGCAGCGAAGCACACAGATACGCGGCCAATTTTTGTCTCTTTTTTTGTTCTGAATGTGCGTGGCTGTACGTCTACCAACGCCAACATGGCCGGAACTTTCGTAACAGCGTTCTCGCTGGTGCCCGTGCGTTTCAGCGCGAGGCGACAGGCCGCACCTCCTTTTTAAAGACGATAGTCTTTCTTGGGATACTTAAACGGAGAAATTTTGGTCTGTCTTTCTGTTTGTCGGCACGTCACTCGATTCAGCCACTCGGCCAAAGTTGAACCACTTGCCCAAGGGCCAGGCATCTTGAACGGCTCACTAGGTTCATACTTGTGTACATTGTCGATCAAAAGCAAACATTACGCATATCTGAGGCACAACATCACTAGGTAAGTATTAGGTGGTGTGTTCCTTTAATAGAAAATGCATACATACGTAATTCTAAAGACCCTAGTTTCTTAAGCTGCGCTGAAAATGCGACTGCGCGTTAAACTTGACTTCCTCCGTGCCCTCTGAACGAGCTCATTGTTGTATTTCGGTTTCGGTTCTGTATTGCACTGTACGAATGTCATGGGGCGCCGCTCTGGCATTCCTCTTTTAGCCAGGCGACGTGTAAATAAAAGAGTGTGTGGAGAGTACTCGTTGAGTGCGGACGTTTATTCTGATTCAGCGCTTCGCGCCAAACCACGTGTTCGGGCTAGCTGGCGTCCCCGCCGGTCGTTTTGGTCACCGCCGGTCTTCGCCTGCTGCTGCGCCGGGACTACCAGTGCGCAACACAGCACTCATGTTCCCGACGTATTGCCAGATGGCGTCCATATCTCACGCAGCGCCTATTCTATCGTCTTTAGACGACATTTGCAGCGAAGCACGCAGATACGCGGCCAATTTTTTTATCGAGCGGCTGTGACACTGGCGTCGAACATCTGACCCGCCGATGTATACTTGGATGGACCCGTTGATCATACATGCTGTGTGATTTTGGCAGCTGCGAAACCTGGCGCGCATCCTTGCAAGCCCCCATGGTTCCACTGTGCCAGGTATGCCCTCTAGCACTTCTGTGCAGCCGGTGTTACGACAATCGCGATCAATGTAGCGTCTGCAGCCACGGGTAACATCGTCGACTTCACCTCTACCGTTGCCGCTGCCGCTGCAGCGAGAAGAGCCCCTACGCCTCTTCTAGTTCGCTGTATCCGTAGAAAGGACGCCCCCGCGCGCTTCTCCTGCTTATACCACAGCGTCGATTCACCTGCTTATGTCAGTAGTTCCTCTTCTGAAAGTGCAGCGGTACAGAGAACAAAAAGAGGGGAGGGGGGTGTCACCATTGCTTAGATAGCGACAGTCCGTCAGTCGTTCGCACAAGGATGGCGCCGCGTCCTACGATGCTTGCATCGGTGTGTATTTCCGTATCGGCGTATTCGTCCAAATGCGCAAGTATCGGAAGCGTCTGCAGGCGTCGTTTTAATTCTCGAAATGCTTGAACTTGCGCCGTTTCCCAGCTGAAACCGACGTCGGTCTTCGTGAGTTCCGTCAGTGGGTCAGCGATCCGTGATAATTCCTTGACGAATAGTCTGTAGTAGGCGCACAAGGACAGAAATCGGCCTACGGCCTTCTTGTCGGTGGGCGGCGGGAAGGCAGCAATGGCAGCTGTTTTCTGCGGGTCCGGGCGAACTCGAGACTTGCTAAATACATGGCCCAAGAACAAGCGTTCGTCGTACGCGAAGCGGCACTTTTATCGCTTTAGCGTGAGTCCGGACGTCTTGATTGTTTGAAGTACAGCTTCAAGGTGCCAGAGATGTTCGTCTAAGATTGAGGTTGATTACGAGGTTCGTCGGAGCGCCCGGAAGCACTAGCCTGCGCGTCGCCCTCCAGCCAATGCCACCTACGAGATCGGGCTACTTAAGCAAAAGGTACGCGCGGCGCCTCAACGTCCGAACGCTTCACCAGCTTCTCAGATCAAACAGTTGAAAGGGCTGTTGAAACAGTTGAAAGGGCATATCAGAATAAATGAAACCACGTTTATTCGACATTCAATGCGCCGAAGGCGCTTTGGTGGAAAGGGGGGAGGAGTATCAGGAATTTCGGACAATTAGCATCGGTTCCTTACAGGGTGGTGTGGAAGATAGCAGAGGGTGTCACTTGGTACTCGTGCCACCACAACTTACTCGCATATTAAGGACGCCTGTCATATTAGCCGGGAAGGTTCCAGGTGCATCTGTTACCCTTGGTTGAGCTTACAATTAACTGAGAAGGCATTTCTTGAACGACGAGTGCAGTTGTGATCACGTCCAGTTTTAGGTTATGAGTTTTTTGATCATGGAGTGGATTACCCGGCGTCTTTCACGCCTTTTCAAGTGTGAACTTTATTTGTCTCGAACCGTGGTGTACCACACTACTAGAGACTAAGCTTGTGTCTAACAATTAGTATCAGATGTAAGCTTCTCTGATGCCTCCCTCAAGCGACAGTTTTACAATTTCAGGTTTGCACAACATAAAGAACAAGTGTCAAAGTCTACGCTCAAGGACTTAGAGAGTCACTTGACTCTTTTTTATGAGTCCTGATTGGCGACGTATATGACTCTCTTTAAAGAGACAGGACCACTAATTCTCGAAATCATTATACTCTCTCGTCAGAGAGTCGGAGACACAAAAGTGACCTAATGTATATCTTAAAAGAGAGTCATATATGTGGCATGTCGGGACTCAGCGAAAGCAGTAACGCGTACTATCTTTCTTATAGTGTACGGTAGTACGGCTCTACATTATATATAGAAGCTTCAATAACAAGTTATCTACATTCTTATAGACAAGTTGAGACACAAAAGTGACCTAATGTATATCTTAAAAGAGAGCCATATATGTGGCATGTCGGGACTCAGCGAAAGCAGTAACGCGTACTATCTTTCTTATAGTGTACGGTAGTACGGCTCTACATTATATATAGAAGCTTCAATAACAAGTTATCTACATTCTTATAGACAAGTTTGGATAGCATGTGTGTGCATTCTTTGGAGTATCACAAGAAAAGACTCTCCAGCGAAGTTTAAAATTTAGTTTTTAATTTTAAAAGCTGACCCTACGCTTGAAGACCCGTTTCGTCTTATCTTCAAGGGGTTACTGTTCGGCCAGTTAAGAAGCCAGCGCTTTTTAGTCAATGTCTCCCTCTCCAACGGAATCATTGCAAAATGTAGTTGTGATCGAAGGTAATATCACTTTCAAACACTTAACCAGTTTTGCGAGCAATTAGTTTCCTCCGACGCTTAGGGAATGTTTTCGCTAAGTCTTTTATACGTCTTCTACCTGCCTCGTGACAAGCGTCCCTCGTCGTAACCTCTTGTAGGCTCCGCCGAAGCGATCGGCAGCGCCGTCACCGTCGTCTAGTCGCTAACTCTAGGCGTCTCGAGCACACCACGGCCGGTCAACGAACATTCCAACGTCGAGCGAGAATGAGCCCTGCAGATGCGCGCGTGATTCCCTGCTGGATGGGAAGGACGAGTTGCCCATCTGGTCACTGCTCCTCTGGCGTTCACATGCTTCCTATAAATTCATGTTGCGCAAGCATGAGTGTGTAGCCTATTGGTCTTGTATGACACTTTTCTTCGGACCGTTTGGACCCGGTTCAAGGCCCGCCGCAGAAATAAAATTACTTTATTTATTCGCTTATTCGCTCCCCTCTTCACTTGCACCTCCACCACGTCGTCAATCACGTCACCTCCTTCTCTTCCCTCCCTCACGAGGCTCCTGCTTTCCCTCTGGTCACGCGACCTGCTTTTGCGAACGCCGAGGACACCGACACAGGGTCCGCAAAGATAACTTCGCTGCAAAAAGCGCGTATTCAATATCTAGTGCGAATCGTTAGGTAAGACATTTGGTGGAGCACTGTGACATGAACCTTAACTAAAAGTTGCCCAGAAGTCCGCGTCTATAACAGAGAACCAGTCGCAGAAACGTATATCTGTACAGTGAAATCAAATATCTTAAACACGGAGATGTCCTTTCTAGTCACGGAGAGGAGCAGGCGTACGTTGCCACGGCGCATGCGTGCTTCCCCTAGCGGTAAAGTCGTGAAGCGCCTCTTGATTACTACGACTTTCGTTGAGGCGATACCGGTTGTCCTGGCCCCTACCGAAACAGCAGTGGGCAGCACGGGAATATTGAAAAGGCGGATAGACGTCAGACTCTGCCCAGGCGGCGCTGCGAAAAACACCGCCACCAGCGCCCTCATCGTAGCCCTGGCACTAACTGGGTAGTGCAAAGAGAGCCGCCCGCAAGCGAATGTGCATAGGCCGCAATATAACCCTCCTCTTTCGTTGGTGTCGAGGCGCGGTTTAATGAAAATCAAGGACCTGGAAAGCTTCTTCCGCCAATCAACGCTTCAGAAACAAAGGAAGCTGATCAAAGCGAACTGCGAGTACAATGCAAAATAAGTTTTAGTTATTCCCGCGTGCTGCAACTCGCAAGTACAAGCGAGCATCACACGACACCGAGTTCGAGGCAAGCCCTCCGACATCCGTTCTCTAGAGCCTAAATGCGTTAAAATCGGGTATATACGTAGGCCACAGCGATAAAGTACCTACATACACGATCAATTTACTTAGCTATGCATCCTACGATCAGTGGTGCAAAACTCGGTTCATCAGGGGCGAATGGCTCCGGCGATTTTCGCCTTTTCAGTTGCATTCTCCCTTAATTCATCTATCGCTTCCTGTGCATTGGAGTGTTTTATTACGCATCCTCAAATGGTCTCTTGATGGTCGTCTTCCGTTTGTATGTACTGCAAATGGGGATACGTGCGTGTCCACTTTCGCGGGGTACAACAAAAGGCAAAACCGTGGCCTCCGAGATAGCTACGGCAACCGCGGAGGACACGGGCGAAACAAATCTGAAGGGGGTCACGACCAACGTTCTGCGATTTACTTGTATGACGCACGTGGTGTTAGCTAGTTAGAACCAGACCTCTGAGCCTTCAAAACGTACGTACGTCCGCGATGCTGTGTTGTGACGACCAACTCGTCGCGGTGTGCGTATCACGCGTCTCCAGTCTGCCTCTAGCTGCTCACTATCGTGTTACACGACAAGCACCGCGGTCAGAGCCTCTGCTGAGCTTCATAGTCAAGGCTACCACGGTTTTGCATCAGGGCTACGCAAAACAACGGCAGAGCCATACATTCATGCCACCGGCTGTGGAGAACGCGGGTACTTCGCTTACCCAACACGCTCGCAACGGCCCGTATCCAGCGCTCTCGCCTTTCTTCTTCGTACGACAACTATGGAAATCGGTAAAACTGAACGTTGTTATTCAGTCTTTTACGTCCGTGGCAATTCACAACGCAACAGTGCGTCTTTTGCGGCGTTTCTTCGTAGCGTGCGGGGCTCTCGTCTGCTGCTGTTTTCGCCGTCGTTCAGGCGAGTGATCCAGCAAGCACTTCACGACGGCTCGGTGGCGCGTCCGACTAGCGGAGAGCAATTCATAGCTCTCGTTCTGAGTGCTAAATGCGCAAACACACGCGATATTAAGCTTAATCGTTGTTTCGCACTCGCTAGTTGCACCTGGTCCCATAGCAAACTGTGCGAGAGAGTCGGTCTATGCACTACTCAATACTTCTCCGACAGGTGGCGCCACATATCTTGGAAACTCCAGAGTCTGACGTCTATTGAGGGCGCATCTCTAGAAATGACCTGATCGTTTCACTTGGATGTTTTGGGAAGCCTGCTTTTATGCGCAGTTTCATATTGTCAAGTTAATGCACCAAAATCTGCACCGATCTTTCTTTGCTTAAAAAAATGTTTGAATAGAAAGTGCGTGCGCTACTGAGAGTGCACTATACCACAGGGCATAAGGAACTCTGCTTCAATAATCCTACACGAAAGATTTCAGTGAACAAGGCAACTTGTCAGAGCTTCTGACATGCCTTTCGTGTGCCTAGTGCGCCTACTGCCGAATGTGCGTTGGCTCTATGCGCACGCAGCGCACCGATGTTCAGATTTAAGTTACTTGCTGATGGAAGAGACACTAGAAAGTGAACCCATGCCGATGGAAGACATGAAAGAAAAGCCAAGTCCGTGAAGGGGTTAGCGAAAATGACTGGCTGAGAAGATGGAGCGTGTTACCAACGCGTCAACGCCTCGCCAGATTCCACGTGACACCAAATGATAGATGCGCCAATTGTGGGCACTCCGAGACCATTAAGCATGCGTTATTCGAATGTGTTGCTACTAAGGGTGTACGACACCTTGTTTGGCGCACCTTTGAAGTTAGAGCTACACCGCTGTCGCAAAAGAATAACGTCAAGTTTGCCCACTTGATACTCATGGTGACAATGTACGTGAACTGGAGACGTCGGTGCTCGGCAGAAGCCCGTGGACAACCACAGCGTGCAGCGTTCCCAGCCATGCACCGTATTTATCGAATTGTTTTCGAATACCTAGTTGACGAGCTGGAAGCGGGTGGCGTTTATGCTTTCTTAAGGCGCTGGCACACTCGGTTGTTCGCATTATGTGCGGAGAAATTGGAATTTCCAGCAGCGCCATACTGAGTTCGGGAAAAGAACAAGCTACCGACTCCCAGGGCGACATTTCACCCACTCCATCCCCCTTTATTTTTTCTCCAGGCCACTTTTCGTTCTTTATTTTTCCCCATCGCCTTGAGAAGTAACATGCTTTAGTTAATAATTTTGTTGATTTATAGTTACTTGGTAGCGTACAGTGTATTACAGCAGTCTGTATAAGATCGCGTCTAGAGTTTGTGTTAGCTACACTGGCGCAATTTAGAAGTATTTACTTTATAAGCGTCTCTTCTGACTGCGTGTACAGGTTCAATAAACTTTCCTTTGTGACCAAGATTTCTGCGTTCAAGTATCCCAAGAAATACCTATTGTCTTTAAAAAGCTAGTGCCCGCGCTACACAACCATTCACGAGTCACCACATACATATAGCATGAGATCTTGACTTGCAATGTAGTGCCGGTTGGAGATGTCTCTTGTGTGCAGTTGAACAATAAAGATTCTCAGCGTGCACATTAACTAACAGCGGACAGCTGGTATCGGTGTCTAATGTTTCTTCTGTCTCTCACTGCCCATTAGCATTGCTTTTGCTGTGGGAAACACCGGCGCCCAATGCATGCTTCGCCCCTCCGCAGGTTTCACGTTAGTAAGCCTGAAACACCCTTCCCGACATGTTTCGTTGACGTTACAGATGTCATACCCTTCTTTGTAGCTTTGCACGTTGTCTGAAAGCTTGTGCAAATAGCAAGAGAGAGATAATAAAAAGACAGAAAGGCGGGGAGGTCAACCAGAATAAGGTATCATAGCTACCTTCTGCCTGCCCGGTGCCCTGGCCTCACACATTTACGAGTGAATGCGCATTTTCGTCAGACGGCTCTGCGCGGCTGAAATGAGGAGATATTAGCGTTGAGCTGTCTTTAGTTTGAAGATCGAACGCTTCTTCAATCTGTCCTTGTGTTTTAAGCGGTGCGTTTTTCTCAGAATCATGTACCGAAAAGCGAACTCGCCATTTTAATGCCACGAGGCAAAACGACTGCTGACGTACGAGTTCCACTACAGACAGCATATCAAGGATTAGGGCCGCCTCCACATTTTTTTCCGTGAGGAGGTTTCGGATATAATTTCACTAAGGCAGAAAGCTCAGGTTGTGCACGGCCTGAAAAAAAGGGGGCGTGGCTGCTCGCCAGTTGGTCACGCAAACCTGGCCCTTTGCGCTTAATCGAAATGCGCGAAAATGTGCGGGACAATCAGTATCCCTAAGGAAGGCCTTATCATTCCGAACAAGCAAAAAAACACATTTCATTTTTTTTTAATTTTAGCTTCCCTCTGTCCTTAAGGATGCTTTAAAAAGTCGCACATCGGCATTGAAATAACACGTTCAAAAGCGCATTACAGCAAAATTTGACCGACAATATTACGTTGTTGTCCTCTCAAGACACAGTTTCACGAAGATTACAATAATGAGAATTTTTTCACAGATAATGACGTAATAATGTTGTCCCATGGCTTCTGTAGCTCGAACGTTAGCGATATACCTGCGTAAAACTCGCAAGGCTTCATAGCGTGATTACTGGGGGTGCGATTATTGAGAATTAGCAGATGCTATGCATCCTTTGGCTCTAGCAGCAATCTCGCATAGGCTGCTGTCTCGCCTAGTAGCGTTCACATTAGTGATGCAGAACTATCGATGGTACCATCGATACTATCGATAGCTGAGTCACTATCGAACTATCGATAGTGAAAAATACTATCGATAGTAAAAAATTCTATGGTACTATCGATAGTATAAAATCAACAGCGTGGACTCACTGCAGAATAAACTTGGTTTTCCGCGCGCGTGGTATATAGTGGAGCCGGAGGAGCAGGCTGAAGGGCAAGAAAGTTGACTTGATGGTGTTCTTTACCAGAGTGCTTTGCTTACAAATGATCATAAAGTCAAACTGTGCAGCTGTAGCGGAAAGGAAGACTTTACATGTAGTAGGACTGCGCGGCTTCAAAGTGATATTGCATATTTTTATTTCAAAATAAAAAAAAAATCCAAGAAGTTAATTGTAAGGTGCAATTGGTTGCTTTTGGATACGAATTTATTGATGGACATATTCCGCCATTTTGACTGCGGAAATAATTAATTTCTCTGCCAAAAATTGCTCATAAATTAAGCGAAGCTGGTAGTAGGCTATCACAAATATTTTGGCAATATGGCCGGCCAGCAACCGCATCATTATTCACACCACTATTGATAGTATTGTCACGTGGTTGTGACGGTGAAGAATGCTGCAGCAAGACTGGGAAATGCGGAGCTCTTTATTTGGCCGAACTTGTGTCCAGAAAATCAAAACTTAGAATACAAGCGATACATGCTGCGCACTGATAGCGGCGGGAGCAGTCGTCAGCCGTTGAGTAATCTGATCATCGGTGGAACGCGTCGTCCTTTATACATCAGTCATCAAACCCTCCAGCGTTATCGATGGTGCTCGCGTAAGCTCTCGAATAAACTTGACTATTCGCGTCCGGCTCGTAACCTTAACAAAATGATCTCAAAGAATTGTGAAGCTTCTCACACATTACGGCGCGGTCTGTGTCAAACGTTGCTAACAATCTTTGTCGGTGAAACCCGAATACGTCAAAACAAAGCAATAAAAACGCGTGGCAGTAATATACTAATATCACTATAGTAATATTAACGATGATACTACCGATTGCACTATCGATACTTTGTCGATAGTAGCACTATCGATAGTTTCTTTACACTATCGATAGTTTCAAAAAAACTATCGATACTATCGATAGTCAATTTACCGATAGTTCTGCATCACTAGTTCACATTCATTTACAGTCAACTATAGCAGATTGCCCGTACCTTTCAAAATCCTCTGAAATGCCAGCGTCTCCTTGGTGATTGAATAAAAAATGCCCCCACCTCCCCGAAGGGAATCGTGAGGAAATGCGAATGCATTTCTTGCGCCGAGAGTACACGGCGTAGTAATTTTAATGGTGTAAAGCTGGACACATCGACGCGCTCAAGTGTCTCCCTTTTGGTCGCCTCTTTCAACGAACGCTTCCCTACGTGCGTTCGTAATCACATCAGGGATGTTGCCAGCGCCTTCAACGCAGCACAAACGTGTTTAGAACGCGCTGTTTTCAGGCTGTGCCAAGGCAGCACAAACGCTACAAACGCGTTTCAAACGCACTGCACTGAAGGGTGGCGCAGGGAGGAGAGAGAGCGAACGGCGAGAGAAGGAGCGGCGAAGCACTGCACCTACCCTCTCCTACACTCTCTCCACACACGCGGGAGTTCCGCCGAGCTGCCGCGATGCGAGCGCCCTCACACGCTATAACGCGCTCCTCCTCTCCACTCACTATCCGCTACTCCACCCGCACCACCTGCTCCGGTTCCTAGCGGCAGGGATAAGCGCACGCGCCCGCAGCTATCGCTATGGGAGATGGAGTGAGAGCGGAGAGGCGCGCGGACAACGCCGGACGCCTGACATAGCCCGACTAACAAATACATTCGCATTTAAAAGACGAAGACGCCGACCACCAGAGAATAAAAATGTAATAAGACGTTTCGGCAACCGAAACGGGAGCCTTGTTCACAATGAGAGCGAAAGGTGGAAGCTAAGCGTTTAAATAGTGTCACGTGGTCGTGACCTCGACGAAGGCAGCAGGCAGCGTATCCGAGATGAAACTTTTTGTTTGACCGAACTTGTGGCCGGTAAACTGAAAGTCAAACTACAGCAATACGCTTATAGCGGCGAACAGAGCATCGACCGTCGAAAAACTGACTTGCGGTCAAGCGCATCGGCTTTTATACAGGCGCTATCGAAGTTTGCAGCAATATTGCTGGTGGCGACATTATCTCTCGACAAAGCTGGCGCATTCACGGGCGGCGCACAATCTGAACAAAACGATCTACTACAATCGAGAAGCTTCTCGAACACTGCTTTGCGGACATCGTCGATCGTTCATAAACGTCATTGCTGGTCAAACCCGAATACATCAAAATAAAACAAGAAGTGGGCGTGACATTGCCCCCCTCTGAAAAAGCATCGTCCTGATGCTCGTGAAAGAACAAAGAAGAGAGAAAAAAACAAGTGCATAAATAAATAAATTACAATAACAAAGGAAAAGTAGAGTCCTCAGGTTCGCTAAGGCGCAAAAAACGGCTTAAGGCGCACGACATGGACGACTTCAGGTCGTGCGCGGCGTCGCTGGGAGTTCGTAATACCGTCTGGGATGACCTCGTAGTCAAGAGCGCCGAGGCGTCGAAGAACCTTGTATGGCCCGAAGTATCGCCGAAGGAGTTTTAGATGCGAAGTATCTTAAGGCGGAGCTCAATCCGGTGGTGGTGGTGGTAGTGTGCGGCGTGATTACCCTTAGTGCGCATGCGCATGCCCTCTCCACACACCTCCTCTCCACTCACATCTCCCCTTCCCCTCTCCACTTTCCCTCTCCCCTCCCCTCCCCCTTTCCAATCTTCCTCTGAAACGCGGGCTAGACATGCCGGAATTCTCTCCTGCGCAACGCCGCGATGAGCTCGAGCGCACGCGCGTCCCCTCCCCTTCTCCCTCCTCTCCTACGCTGCCCGCCTGTCGACCGCGTTCCCCGCTCCCCCTGTGAGAATTAACGGCCAGGCTAGATGGAAGATACGACGCGCGTAGCGTCCCTCTTCGCGTTCCACGACGCGAGGTCGGTAGCATGCCCAACGAACGCCAACGGAACGCGATCGTGCAAGTGCTCCGGCTTCGCATCGCCTCATGGTCCCCTTTAGCGGGAGATGGTGTAATTTTTTCGCTAAGCCCACGTCGGCGTATCGGCGTCCAGACCCGAACACGGCCGCCGGGCTGGTATTTTACGAAGCGTCGTCGAAGATTGTAGCGACGGCTCTCGGTGTACTACTGGGTCTTGATGCGCAGGCGGGCGAGCTGTCGAGCTTCTTCGGCACGTTGTAAGTAAGCGGCGGCGTCAAGGTTTTCTTCGTCGGTGACGTTCGGTAGCATGGCGTCGAGCGTCGTCCCCGGGCTCCTTCCGTAGACCAACTTGTACGGCGGCATCTGCGTCGTTTCTTGGACGGCCATGTTGTAAGCGAAGGTCACGTACGGAAGGACGGCGTCCCACGTCTTGTGCTCAATGTCGACGTACATGGCCAGCATGTCGGCGATCGTCTTATTTAGACGTTCGGTGAGGCCATTGGTCTGCGGGTGGTAGGCGGTGGTGCGGCGGTGGCTCGTCTCACTGTATTTGAAGATCGCCTGAGTTAAGTCCGCAGCAGAGTCGGTACCCCTGTCGGTGATGAGGACCTCTGGGGCGCCATGACGCAAGACGATGTTCTCCAAAAAGAAATTGGCTACCTCGGTGGCGCTTCCCCTGGGCAAGGCCTTTGTCTCGGCGTAGCGGGTGAGGTAGTCAGTTGCTACGACGATCCACTTGTTGCCGGAAGTCGACGTCGGGAACGGCTCCAGTAGGTCCATCCCGATTTGCTGGGACGGCCGGTGAGGTGGTTCGATTGGCTGCAGAAGTCCCGCTGGCCAAGTCGGCGGCGTCTTCCGTCGCTGGCAATCTCGGCAAGTCTTAACGTAGTGGGCAATGTCGGCAGCAAGGCGTGGCCAGTAGTATTTTTCGTGTATTCTTGCGAGCGTGCGGGCAACACCGAGGTGTCCAGCCGTCGGGTCGTCGTGTAGGGCCTGGAGGACTTCTGGTCGCAATGATGAGGGCACGACGAGAAAGTAGTCAGTTCGAAGTGGCGAGAAGTTCTTCAGGAGAATGCCGTTCCGTAAGAAAAACGACGGCAGTCCTCGCTTGAATACCTTCGAAACAACGGCAGTCTTGCACTCGAGGTACTCAATAAGGCCCCCCAGTTCTGCGTCGGCCCGTTGCCTTTCGGCGAAGTCGTCGGCACTTATAGTTCCGAGGAAGCAGTCATCGTCGTCGTCTTGCGGCGGCGCGTCGACGGGGGCACGAGACAGGCAGTCGGCGTCAGAGTGTTTTCGTCCGGACTTGTACACGACGGTAATATCGAATTCTTGAAGCCTCAGACTCCATCGTGCGAGACGACCTGAAGGGTCCTTCAAGTTAGCTAGCCAACATAAGGCGTGATGGTCACTGACAACTTTGAAGGGCCTGCCATAGATGTAGGAGCGAAACTTTGACGTAGCCCAGAGGATGGCAAGGCATTCCTTTTCTGTTGTGGAATAGTTTGCTTCTGCCTTGGATAGTGACCGGCTAGCATAACTGATAACCCTTTCAAGCCCGCCAGTCTTTTGCACAAGGACGGCACCGAGTCCTACGCTGCTTGCGTCGGTGTGTATTTCCGTATCGGCGCAATCGTCGAAATGCACAAGTATGGGTGGCGTCGTTTAAGTTCTTGAAAGGCTTGCACTTGCGCCGTTTCCCACCTGAATTCCACGTTATTCTTCGTGAGAAGCGCCAGTGGTTCGGCGATTCGTGAAAAGTTTTGGGGGTAGCGTCTATATTAGGCGCATAAGCCGAGAAATCGGCAGATGGCCTTCTTGTCGGTGGGTGGCGCGAAGTCGGCGATGGCAGCTGTTTTTCGCGGGTCTGGGCGCACTCCAGACTTGGTGATCACATAACCCAGAAACAAGAGCTCGTTGTACGCGAATCGGCACTTTTCTGGCTTAAGGGTCAGACGAGAGGCCTTGATTGCTTGAAGTACTGCCTCAAGCCGCCGGAGATGCTCGTCGAAGGTCAAGGAAAACACGACCACGCCGTCCAAATGCACAAGGCACGTCTGCCACTTCAATCCGGCCAGTACGGTGTCCATGACACGCTGGAACGTCGCAGGTGCCGATCAAAGACCGAAAGGCATGACCTTGTACTCAAAGAGGCCGTCGGGTGTTGTAAAGGCAGTCTTTTCTCGGTCTATCTCGTCGACTTCGATTTGCCAGTAGCCGGTCTTGAGGTCCATCGACGAAAAGTACTTCGCGCTGTGAAGTCGATCCAGGCTGTCGTCTATTCGTGGGAGGGGGTACACGTCCTTATTCGTGGTTTTGTTCAGGCGCCGATAATCTACGCAGAAGCGTAGTGCCCCGTCCTTCTTCTTCACTAACACCAAGGGTGACGCCCACGGACTCTTGGACGGCTGGATGATGTTGTTGCATAGCATCTTGTCGACTTGTTTCTTTATCGCGTCGCGCTCTCGAGTAAAAATTCACCACCATATCCACGAAGTGAATGATGTTAGAGGAGCTTGCTCGGAGGTGATCGGGTAACCCGCGAATGCTCCGTGCACATTCCTCTACCATCATATATAGACGTGAAAACGTTGTTATACATACATTACATCCACAATGTTTATTAATGTAAGGCTGGATGTACTATATACATTTTGATGAAGTATATATACATTTCGATGAACTATAAACATTACATATACACAAGAGATGTTCTTTTACAAAGTACAAGAAGGGTGTCCCTCGATGGGCTTAGAGACTCGTTTCCCTTTAAAGATTATTGCTTTATGATCAGTAAAGTATGTTGCCAAGGGGTCATCGATGATGGGACGCAATGGAAAGTTCGAGAAGGCAACATCGATACAGGTGCCCCTGATGGTGGTGGGACGTTTGCAGTCGTACGATACGCATCGGAGAGCGTAACGTGACATCATGTGTTGGCTGGTTATTGGCAAGGCCAGATCTTCCCGAGCTGCTGCTGCGTTGCGAGCCCGTCGCGCTGCTGCCGTTCATGCTGCGGAGCGGCAACGAAGAGTGTTCACTTAGTGAGCTTCCGGCGAAGAGAAAGGAAGCGAGCCAAACGAGAGGTGCGGCCCTCGAGCAGTCACCTAACTAGCGCTTGCGCCGAGCGTGGTGTGTGCCGCCTTGAGCGGCGGCGCCATCTAGTGAGCATTCTTGAAATCACCGGAGAGAGCGCAGCTGCGCCAAGCGTGGTGTGTGCCGCCGGTCACGCGTGTGAGGACAAGGCGCGAGCATAAGAAGCTTGGCTAGCAAGCTCCTAAAACTCTGTGGGGGCTCTGACGGAGTGGTCGAGAATTTTCTTCTGTTATAATGCGGTGCTTAGCAAGGGGCGTTTGTCGGACACGCGATGACGACGAGAAACAGTCCTTGTATTGCAGGAGCAGGGTATTGAGGTGGTCTTGCTTGGCCTTCGGAAGGCTCGGGTTGACGACGAAATCTGGTTCGGGACCTCTATTCGTCGAAGCAGGTTCGGCAGCATCGAAGAGGGCGAAAGCATCGCTGGCGGCTACACATTCGTCGATGCAGGCAACCGTCGTACCAAAGTTGAGGTGCCTATATTCGTGGCTGAAGTTTGTCAGCACTACCTTTGCTTTACCGTCACGCAGCTCGGCTATACCTCGTGCGACGCAAATTTGACGGTTCAGGAGTAGGTGCTGATCGCCCTCGATGACGCCTTCAAGGTTCGCAGGTTTTTCGGTGCCGACGGAAATAATGACGCTGGAGCGCGGCGGAATGGTCACCTGCTCTTCTTCCACATTCAATGCATGGTTGCCTGGCATCGCGTGAGGCGGGAGCGCTTTGTCTGAGTTCAGTGTTATCGACTCAGACCTCAGGTCGATGACGGCGCCGTGGTCACTTAGGAAGTCCATTCCAAGTATCACATCCCTGGAGCAGTTTTGTAGGATCACAAAGCTCGCAGGATAAGTCCGGTTATTGATGGTGACTCGCGCCGTGCAGACTCCAATCGGCGTTATCAAATGGCCTCCAGCGGTCCGGATTTCGGGGCCTTCCCAAGCAGTCCTAACTTTCTTCAACTGTGCTGCGAACGGCCCACTGATGACAGAATAGTCGGCTCCAGTATCGACGAGAGCAGTGACGTTGTGGCCGTCGATCAGAACATCGAGGTCGCTAGTCCGCCGTCTTGCGCTGCGGTTACGTCGCGGCGTCGGGTCACGGCTACGTCGGTTTGCACCGCTGCTTCCGCGTTGCGTCGTCAGGTCTGCTTCCGGTCGCAAAGGTTCGTCTTCAGGACGTCGTTCAGCGTGCGGCGGGGGCTTGGAACTTCGTCGCGCCGTCGTCGTCGACGGCGGAGGATTTTCAGCATTTTGTCGTTCAGTTACCGCACCTCCATCGGTTGCTGCCCTTAGTTTTCCCGATACGGGCTAGGCGACCGACCCCGGTTTGGGCCAGTGTACTGCCGGCGGTGCGGTGAGATGTAACGGCCGGGCGACAGCGAGCGGGAAGGTCGTCATTCTTGCCACTGTGTTCCGGTGAGGTAGTCGTCGATGTCGCGAGGCCGTCCGCCTGGCTACGGGCGCGGCGCGTTGACGGCGAATCCGCGTAGCGCCATCTGGCGGTACTGGTACTGGCAGCGGCGGTACGTGTGGCCGGCCTCCCCGCAGTGGTAGCAGAGCGGGCGCTTGTCAGGGGCGCGCCAGACATCGGGTCTTCCTCGGGGTGTAGCGCTGGCCGACAGGTGGGCGGTAGGGCGTCGGTGGCGGCGGCGGCGGTGTCTGGCCGACAGGTGCACGGTAGGGCGTCGGTGGCGGCGGCGGCGTCTGACGACGGTAATGCGGGGGTGTGTCGTCTTGGCGTGGGCGTGGAGGAGCAGCATGACGCCGGGCTGCAGCACCATAGCTCACAGCTTGCGGCTGCGGCTCTACTAGCTGAGGCGCACCGAGTGAATGCTGGATCTTCTGGCGCACGACGTCGGCGATGGAATCTACTTGAGGTTGCGACGAAGGTAGAGGTTTTCGCAGCTCCTCTTGCACGATTGCTCGAATCGTCTCACGCAGGTCGGCGGATCCTAGTGCTTGAACGTCGGCGTAGTTTGTGGTCGAGAAGCTGCGGTTGCATTGCCGTGTTCGCATCTCAAGCGTTTTCTCGATTGTTGTTGCTTCGGAGACAAATTCTTGGACGGTATTCGGCGGATTCCTCATAGGTTCAGCGAAGAGCTGCTCCTTTACTCCTCGCATGAGGAAACGAACCTTCTTTTCTTCAGGCATGTTGGGGTCAGCGTGGCGTAAGAGCCGGGTCACTTCTTCCACGAAGGTGGTCACGTTTTCGTTCGGGAGCTGAACCCGTGTCTCCAGCAAGGTTGCGGCCCTTTCCTTTCGGACGACGCTCGTGAACATCTCCAAAAAAGCACTGCGAAAGAGATCCCAAGTTCGAAGTGTGGACTTCCGGTTCTCGAGCCATGTCCTTGCTGCTTCTTCCAGGTAGAAGTACACGTGGCGCAGCTTGTCGTCGGCGTTCCAGTTGTTAAATGTTGCGACCCTTTGGAACGTCTCCAGCCAGGTTTCGGGGTCTCCACATGGCGAACCACGAAATGTTGGCGGCTCCCTGGGCGGCTGCATCACTATCGCGGCAGCGTTCGCTGCGGGCGTCATCGTGCCTGTTGTTGTCGCTGTGGCTTTTGTCTTTTCCGGTAGGGGTCCGTATTGGGGGGGGGGGGGGTAGTCCTTTCAGTCTGCGGCTGGCTCGACTGTCGCTGATGTTGTCGGTGTCTTCGCGGCGAGGGCTCGGCTCACGGCTGGATGGCGCCGTTCGGTACATGGACCCGGGAGCACCTCCACCAGATATCACGTGGTCGTGACGTCGACGAAGGCAGCAGACAGCGTATCCGAGACGAAACTTTTTATTTGGCCGAACTTGTGGCAGGGAAACTGAAAGTCAAAATACAGCAATACGCTGATAGCGGCGAACAGAGCATCGACCGTCGAAAAACTGACTTGCGGTCAAGCGCGTCGGCTTTTATACAGGCGCTATCGAACTTTCCAGCAATATCGCTGGTGGCGTCATTATCTCTCGACAAAGCTGAAACATTCACGGGCGGCGCGCAATCTTAACAAAACGATCTACTAAAATCGAGAAGCTTCTCAAACACTGCTTTGCAGACAACGGCGATGGTTGATAAACGTCCTTGCTGGTCAAACCCGAATACATCACAATAAAACAAGAAGTGGGCGTGGCAATAGTCTACAGCACATAACCTAAACATCTTGCGTATGCGGGGGCAGATTACCGTCCGTGCGGTTGAGCGTGCTGTTTCTCGTTTGTATTGTCAAAGATTACAGATACAATCTAGAAGTCAAGTCCTTCTAAGTAGCGACGACACGCGCTCTGCCACCGTCTATCTCAAGATCTAACCAATGGTGACAATTTGCGCTCAATTACTCCTACGAAAGGAAGCGGTCCTATAGTTGTGTACATATATTCACAAGCAACAGCCCACAATTATGGCCGTGGTTTATTAATATCTATCAATCATAATAACAGGACCGCCCGGCATTGCACTGTTCACGAGGCCCACTATCTCCTCCATTATTAGCGACATGAGCACAAAGGGACAGTCTTGTTTTACAGCGAAGGCTGTGATGAGATCACAAGAGCAGCCGATTTTGTAGGAGCAGCCGATTTTGTAGGATAACCAGGATCGAGTGGGATTTGAACCCAGGCCCTCTGCGTAAAAAGACTTCGCAAAAATACCCTACACAGGCGTCATGTCGAGCATGGATTCGCGTTCAAATATAGCGTGGCAGAAGAGCAAAAGAACAACCGCAAAGCAATGACAGTGCTACAACGTTTTTTTGAAGGCGCCATTATTTGTGATGAAGGCTGACAGGCCTATATTGAAAGTGTTCACCGCGACTACATGTGTGCTCTGTTCAAACGAGTTTTTAAACTTACCAAACGTAGGACTGTATATATGTAAACATACTATTTTTGTTTCTTAGTTTTTGTATACTAACAACCAAGTTGAAAGGG